>NC_060156.1:14471440-14519265 GCF_021292245.1 Micropterus dolomieu | reverse complement strand
CTTCCAAAGTTAAGCCCGTGTCCTCTGATTTATCTGTTCATCTAGTTGGAACCAGGTGCCCTGGATGAAACGCAGATTGCCACAATTCTGAGAGAAATCCTGAAAGGGCTCGAGTATCTGCACTCTGAAAAGAAAATCCACAGAGATATCAAAGGTAAGACTAGCACATGCCATCGCCTTTTTTCTATAAGTTCTTGTAGAAAGATGAGTGCGGGTCTATTGATCAGAGATCTCCTTGCACTTTCCCTGTCCTGGGTCTTTATCATGCAAATAGAAACACTTTTAAAGGTTTTTAGAAAACTGATTAGGAGATTTTTAATTGCTGAAACCATGTTACTGTCAGAAGCCGGGAACAATGATATTACTAAAGTGGTTTTAGACATAGCATTGTCTGTATCTATTTTAAATGCGAAATGTTAATTTGGACACTGAGTGTTTTCAAGGGCGATATTTGTTGCATGTCATATTTTTGTCCCTCTTGCTTTCAGCTGCCAACGTGTTGCTGTCAGAACAAGGCGATGTGAAGCTTGCAGACTTCGGTGTGGCGGGCCAGCTGACAGACACGCAGATAAAAAGGAACACGTTTGTTGGTACTCCTTTCTGGATGGCACCTGAAGTCATAAAGCAATCTGCCTATGATTCAAAGGTCAGAATTATTTCAACTTTTATTCTTATCACAGTCACATTTAGTGTTGGAACGCAGTTGTGTGGCGTTAAGCTGCAGAATCCTAAATAAATTTATAGTTTTTGGGAGGAAAATACTCTTAACAATATTTATTATTGACAACAATAAATAGCTAATGGCCCTACATTTTAAATGTAAAATTGTATACCGTTATCTCTCAGTGATTTTGTACCAAAAGAGTAAGTAAAGGTTTCTGCACATGTGCCATTGTAAGACACAGCGACGAAGGGTCAATGAGTTTGACAGCTGGATCGCTTTGTGGTCTGAAATGCTTACTGTAGGTTTACCACATCAGCTGGGTTGGAGTGAACATCTGGAGTAGTGGGAGGCTAGATAACAAAGTCATAAGTGTTATATACACTGAACAAAATTATGAACGCAATGTAACGCAAAATTATAAACAGTGTACTTTTCAGACCAACACAGTGACTGGTATAAAAATAATTTTACTGATTTCCAGTGATGAAATAAAAACAGAAGGTGAGCGCTTGTGGACAGGTGAATGCTCACTATTCATACAGTTCCCACAAGAATCATTCCTACATGTATACAGTAGACAAGGAGAAAATGCAGGATAAAGCACAATCTTACATAAAGCTTTCTTTATCAATGAAAGTTTACCTGTTGTAAACCCAGGTGAAACATAACCATGCTGTGTCGACAGTTAGCATCAATACAATGAGTCAACAGATAAAATGGTGGTAAAGAACAATGTCCAAAAAAAGGTTTTTGTGAAATTACTTTTTTGTTTTTCTTTTCATTGCTCTGTTGACAGTTGTGTGCTTGTTTTTGTCAGGAGTTTTAACCACTTTTTAAGACTGATTTTCTAGACTGCAAATGACCAAGTACATATTTTTGGAATAACCACATAACATGAGTCAGTGTGCCTCATCAACACAACCACTATGTCACAGTCTTTGTTTTGCAGAGCTTCCTCAAATACGCCTATGCTGGTGCTTCAAGCAGCCAGTTTAAATGTCATTTCACTCAGCATTGTACCAGTCAGGGTACCTGCGGAGTCTTAAAAGTATTAAAAAAGTCTTAAATTTCACATTTCAAAAATAAGGCCTTAAAGTATTAAATTTAATTTACAAAGTCTTACATTTTTTCCTGTCCTTTCGTAGGATTAAATAAATGCCCTAACGTCATAAATAAATAAACCCACTGCGGGTTACTGGTCAGTGAACGTTACAACAGCAACGGAGAGACAGTTGTGCATAACGGCGAGGACTATGTCTGTATGTCTGCGTTGCGCCATTGTTGTAGGGAAACGTTATGTGAACGGAAACATCCAACTAACTTATATCACCCAGATGCGGCGATCACGGGAACGAGGAAAAAACCAAACCGGAGCCCGACTCCTTATCCCCGCTGCTTTCAAGCCAATACTATATAAATCTATATTTCAAGAAGCCTTTAGATGCAAAAACTCAACAGGATGAATAATCACTGAAGCAATTGCCATATTAGATTACATTACATTACATTACCTTTTTTAGACAAGGTGTAACTAATTGCAAGAACTCATACCACATACATTTTTTGTATTTTTGATTTCACCCCTTAAGAGTTCTTAGTGCAAATAATGTATTAAATTCATAGGTGTCGTTTACGCTGGGGACACTGGGGACAGGTCTCAGGTCTCACAGGTTTTTGAAGCATTTGTTAAATATGTTCTGAAAAATGGCTTGCAACAAGAAATGTTAAAAAAAAAAAAAAAAAAAAGAAAATACTTTGAGAAAGGTTTATTTGCAATAAGAAAACATGCAATGCAATGTATATAAAGAAGAAACAAATGTGCATTGTCCAAAAAAAGTTTTTTAAGCTAAAATAACAAGCTGCTCAGTACTGCATTATATTCTGTTTGAATTGTCACCTGAATCACTTTATATAAATAATGCCAATTCTACCATAAATTGGTGCAGAAATGTCTCCAGAATGCAGGAAATTAAGCGTTTAGTGCTCAAAATTTTCTAGAGAAGGACCCCCAGACCACCACTTTTCAACACAAAGTGACGTCCTAGATTCATTTTATCTTATCAAAGTACAAACACACCCCAAGAAGCTATAGTGTGTTAAATATGAATGTATTATAATAAAATGTTTTATTAAATTCACGTAACTTTGTAAATAATTTTCTCGGGCTTAAAATTCATACAGATTTTCCATTATACGGCATTGAAGTTATTAAATTTCATCCTAGGTGGTATTAAAAAGGTCTTAAATTTAGCTTTGAGAATCCTGGGGGTACCCTGGCCAGTGTGTGTGTGTGTGTGTGTGTATTTGTGGGGAAGCATGTGAGATTCTGCTGATTTTAATAAGAGGATGTTTTTGTCCCAAATGTCATTGTTTTATAGGCAGACATCTGGTCGTTAGGAATAACAGCAATAGAACTGGCTAAAGGAGAGCCGCCCCACTCTGAGCTTCATCCTATGAAGGTCTTATTCCTCATCCCAAAGAACAATCCACCAACACTGGAAGGAAACTACAGTAAACCACTTAAGGAATTTGTTGAAGCCTGTTTAAATAAGGAGCCTAGCTTTGTAAGTTTAAGGGTCTCTTGTTCATAGTCTTACAAGGAATAGTGCACAGTACATAAAGACTATTCAGCTATTCTTTTAATATTCACTCTTAAGTTTGTTTTGTCTTTGTTTTTCTTTAGAGGCCAACTGCCAAAGAGCTATTAAAACATAAGTATATTGTAAGGCATGCCAAAAAGACATCCTATCTGACGGAGCTGATTGACAGATACAAGAGGTGGAAATCAGAACAATCTCGGGAAGAATCCAGCTCTGATGAATCTGACGAGTAAGTGTCTGACCCATGATCATCCAGTTCAGCCTGGGGGGCAAGACACACACAAAATCATTACACTGAAGATTTTCCTAAAATCCTTTGTCACTGTAGGGAGCAAAATGACCAGGCATCTGGAGGAGATGATGCTGGCAATGATGACTGGATCTTCAACACCATCAGGGAGAAGGACCTAAAAAAGTTTCAGAATGGGGCAGCACAGCCTGCTGAGCTTGAAAGGAAACCGGTGAGGCTATACTCCATTGTAGAGGAGAAAAGTAGTAAATTAGTAGTTCACCTCTTGTTGGCAAGGCCAAGTCTTCTGTGTGTTTAAGGTCTCTCATATTTCTCTTTTAATCTTAAAATCATCTTTTTTATTTTCCAGGTGCAGGAGAGTCCAAAGAGGCCTTTGTCACAAAGCTTATCAACAATCTTTTCTCCATTGTTTTCTGAGGTAATGTCATTACCAAGTGATCCCAAATAAAGACAATCATCATCACTGAATGGATGATTTGAAATTGTAAAAAGTATCAATGCTGAGTAAAATCTGCTATATGTTCAGATTCACTTATTTTGTCAAAGCTTACAAATACAATATATAGGAAGTGCACATTCACATTAACTAAAGTTCCCATCGTTGCAGTTGAAAGAAAAGGGTGAGACACATAATGGCAAGCCAGAGGCTGCAGAGGGGCTGCGGGAGGCCATTTACCTGGCAGAAGAAACACATCCAGGAATCTGTGACTCGCTGGTAGCTGAACTAGTGCAGAGACTTCAGAGGTAATATGATCATGTCGTCACTTCTTATTATACTCTTGTATGTTTTTTCCTGTTGTAACAGGTTGTTGGGGTAGGCATAATAGAGATTAACTGTTCATAACTGTAAATCAACAGGCTTTCAGTCATGGAGAGAGAGGCAGTGTAATTGAACAGAATGGGCAAAAAGGTGTGATTGTACTAAAAGTTAATGAATTTATTGATTGGACTTTTCACATACACTAGAACATTTTGAGGTCATCACTAAAGATGTACTGTTTTAGACATTTTGAAGGTACTTTGTCATAAACTAAAGTATTAGAGAGATTTTAAAGCTTGATCTGATGAAAAGTTAACGGATCACCAAAGTTATTACAAAGTACTCTGAAGGCAGCATGACATTAAAGTTTGGGCAGATTGACATTTGGTAAGATAATGCCAAGGCAGTTTCCCAGTCACTCTAGACATTTTCACCCCATTCAATATCATTGATTCTACCTTGCATCTGCTCAGGTCCTACTCCCATTCGTGTCATAAACATGATCAATATTTCTCAGCTCTAAAAATTAAATTAGGTTATTATTCTGTTATTCAATACACCTAGTCCATTATCATAGTCCTCGAGGGTTGAGGCTGCACTCTCCATTGATAATAAGTCCAAAAAATCCCTCAGCCTGTTGTATTTATCGATCTGTCATGATATTTGACATTTATCAGTCCAATTTCCGGGAATTATCCTCTTTACAGATAGAAAGGCTAGTGCAACAATACGTTGCGTAATTCTTGCATTTATATTTACCACTCTTTCCCAATTTGCATACAATGGGACATTGTGGAGTATAAACATTTATTCTTACCTGTAAAACATCTATCACCTCAGTCCAGAATCTTACTACCATTAGACAGGACAACAGGACCAATCTGACCACAACTGTGTCAGCACAATTCAGAAGCGTTTAGGTCCATTTTTTAACTCATGGTGATGTAATATAAGCCCAGCAAATGATCTTTGTTTGGTTTTAGTCTTGTTTTAACTTGAGCCCTGTTCAGAAAATAATATTTTAACCTTATTTCTAATGTTTTGTCAGGTTTTCTGTACCACATGCAGCTGCCACTCAGTGAGAGGAGCTACATCCAGCTCTGCTCTAATTTTCCATCCTGGTGGCAGCAGTCAGATGTTTTCCTCTGACCTCCACAGCCGGGATGAAGTCTCCCAGGAAGGTCTCCATCACTCATTTGCCCGAAACAAATCCTGGCCTACATAATGTCTGTTTATACGCTAGCACACCACCAGAGGGTCCTATTCAGGACAGTCAGTGGCAACCCACTCAGCTGCCGCCTGCTGTAAGATGTCCCTTCTCAATACCTCCTTCACAACTGTTTTCAATTTAAGGGTGAAGTTAGCTATCTTTCTGCAAGGACTTATAGGTTTTGATGAGTTTGTGGCTTTTTCACAAAGGTTTACACTCAGCATCCTTTTGGAGAAAGTACCTTGCTTAAGTAATTGTGTGCATGTGTGTGTGGCTGTGCGAGATATCCTGTGAAACGTGCGGTGAAGAGTGACGAGTGGGTTGAAGCATTCTATTGAAAACTCAGGTATCCTGCTTTAAGTGGATTGGGTCTTCTGGGAGATGGAAAGAGCTCTATAGGGTGGTTGTACAGACTTGTAAATAAGCTAATTTCTACAGATTCATGAAAAAATAATGGCGCGTTTGTAATGGAACCACTGTGTACAAAAGGCCAAATGCAAACTGTAGATAATGGTTGTGGTATATTTTGAGACTAAAATGGCCATACATGAGATTGCCTTGCCTTTCTACTTGTTCTTTTGTATATCGGTCTTTGATTTCTCCAGTTGTAAAACTTTTTAAGTACACATCCAGTGAATGAAAATGGCTGCCCTCTATCATGTTTCACTATTGATTTATTATTATATATATATATATATTTTTTTTTTTTTAATTCTCTTTAACTTTTTGGTTTCACACTCTATGCTGTGGCTGTAATAATGTTGGAGAATGTAAAACGGAAAAAGAAAAGGCTGCATTGCTGAAGCCCCCTCCAGTTTAGAACACTGGATGCTCTGTTTCTAGCCCCAATTCTACAAGGCCTTGAGTTGTGTTGGTTTGTTGGACTTTTCTTCATCCCTTTTTATTTTTTGCCGTGTGTTCTTGACTTGTTAGATGAACTGAGTTTGCGTCCATTCATTCCATTAACAGGGCAGTGCCATCATCTAGTTTAAAAATCAGCAGGCTCTGTTAGTCTTCCTAGGAGCTGCAGTGGTACTATCTATCTCCTCAGCGTACCTACAGCTTTAATTGCACTTCAAGTATAAATGCCTTTGACTATAAACAAAGTAGCCATAAAACAGTAGCACGAGACTTACAGTATTTTGCAGTTATGCTATCTGGGACACAAAAAAAAGTCCACCTGAGGTCTCACACCTTGGACTCTGAGAGTTGGTCATGCAGTGTAATATTTGCCTGGCTCTGTCTTTGCATTTGTACTTGTGAGAAGTTTTTCAGTTGTACAGTAAATGCATATAGACATAGACTTCTCACATAGTAGATGACACTGCTCCCAGATGTACATATTAATGTAAAGCCAGGAGGTATTAAGAGACCAGCCGCACTGCTACTACTTCTGAGTTTAGTTTAAAAGGAATGTGCATGATAGTATAAACAATATAAAGCCTATTGGTTGGCCTGAGCAGTATGTGTTGTAGCATACTGCTGCAGAACTGGAGTTACGTTGAGTCCTCAACAGAGTTGAATCAGCCTTAGAGTATTTGTGATGAATGGGATGAACAGTATCAGCTTTAAAATATTAGATCAAATGTTTTTGTTTTTTTATTTTTTTCTACCCCCACCCCCCGGCATTAAATGCATATGCAGCAAAACTTTAAAAGACATAATGAAAGATCAAGAATAATTCAAAAATCATTCCTTCAATTTTCAAGTCTTCAAGTCTTATGGTCAGATGATATATTGTTTTCGTCACGGGGCAATACACTGTACATAAAACACAGGGAAATTTAAAGAGAAAATGTTAGTCCAACATCTTGACAAATACACTTATTCGCTTTCAAGAGGAGAGCTGGATAAGAAGATCAATCTTCTCTCTTATTTGTCTGTTAAAATAAAGGATGGAGTTGGTTAGCTTAGCGCAAAGACTGGCAACAGTTAGCCTAGGTCAGTCCAGAGATAAAATGCACCTACCATGACCGCTAAAACTCACCAACTATATTGTTTGATGAATTCATAAAACTATGACAAGTTTTTGATATTTTACATTAGGTTATGTGTCAGACTATTTCTCGACGGAGACCATTAACTTCCAAAAGTCTACTGGTTGCCAAGCAGCTGGTCCTGGCCAAAAAATGCCAGTTTGTTGCTTTTAAAAGTTACACTTCAGGTTAATGTATGGACTTAACAAACGACATCTAACATATTAATTAGTGAGCTTTAGAGTTGCAGATGGGGGGATTTTTTTCCCTCTTAACAGAGTCAAGCTAACGTTTCCTTCCCTTGTGCTAAGCTAATCAAACCAGCTGCTGGGTGTAGCTTTTAACATTATATTTCCTTTACAGACTTGTACAGGCATGAGAACAATGTTGATCCACACATCTGTATTTATCTCACCACCAGAAGGCAAATAAGCCTATTTACCAAAATGTCAAACTATTTAATAACTCTTTAATTTGACCATTTAAAAACAACATTTCCTCCCCATTTCTCTCCAAAAACATTTTTTAAAATTCCGCTTGCTAACGTAAGCCAACTTTGGTGGAATATATAGTTGAAAGACAAATCTGTGGAAATCGGTTAACCAAATCAAGGAAAGGTACCAGACTCAATTATTTCCATTTCACTCCATTTTCCTTTTGTTTTCTGCTCTCCATTCAATCCTCTGAAGTGAAATATGTGCCATGCAGTCCTCCGCCCCAGACTGAGAATAATTCAATACAATTTGCACCTTCTACATAGTCTATTATGACTCTCTATCTTGTTATGTATTGCACTTTGCAGATTAATTTAGGTTTTTAAAAAATGGTACTTGAAAAGGCTACAATATGATGTTGCAATTACACCAGTTAAATCCCCCCCCCCCAATTGTGTGTTGTATGGCAATAAAGCAGTGTGATCGCCAGGAGTCATTTCTTAGCACAAGTAGGCATATATTCTATTAAACTATTTTTATAACCCAAAAAGAGCAGTATTATGTAATAGAGGGAGTAAAGTATGGTTCTGTGATGTGTTAAAGTTTCATTAAACACTGGATAGCAATCACGTAAAATCATTTAATTTTGTGTGAATTTGCTGACAGTTTATAGTCCAGTATACATGTTTGCTAATTCAGGACAGTGCTGTTGAATTTATTAAAAGTTGTCAAATGATTAAGGAAGAAATAAAAATCCAGTACAAATTTGATGAACAGTTTTGCTATTGTTTGTGTTCAACTCCTTGAATAATGAGCAGATATTGAATGCTGCTCCAAATTGTTATGAATGCCTCTTAAGCTTGAATTTTAAGGATAGTGATGATAATTAAGAGCCACATTGCTTGCAAGATGTATTGAATTTGAATGATTCATCTTTAAGTGGAACCAAAAAGGATATATAAATACTATAATCTGAATATATGGGGGTTGAATTCATTATAACATTTCCAGATTTTTAAAAAAATAATGGTAAAATTAAGGTTAAAATTCAATTAGAAATCAAGTGTCCAGGACTTACTTATCTGCATGCTCAAGTTTTAAATTTTCATCTTAAATTTGTGATGTCAAATCTGATTCACCAGTCAGATTTGAGCACCTTGATTTTTACGATCAAATGCACTAGACCTTGTGGAGAGATATTTTGTCAACTTAAAATCAGGTTTTGGAAATTGTGCAACTTATCCCAATGGGAATTAAAACTACATAAATTCAGAATAAAGTTTTTTAAATAAAATACTTAAATGCTATAAATTCAACAAATCGTAGTTTCACATATTGATATATATGCTTATAAATACAATTCTTGCTGCCTGTCTTTGCTCCTATTCTCATTTTGCTGTGAACACCTGAAGCACTGAGCTAACTGGCAACAATTTAGCTGAAAATCCATTTCCATGTGCGTGGAACACTTCACCATGTGTTTAGTGGAAATTATTGACTGGTAAAAAAAAAAAAATAAACAACAACTAGCAAATACCTCACAGCAAGTTTTATTTATACATCCAAAAACAAAAGATCAAATTTCTCACACTATATACAGATATTACATACAGTGTTTGTACACATATTACATAATTTGTACACAAGAAAAATATACATAAAAATGTAAACCTTTGTATACAAAAAATACCTTAGACAAATTAAACAAGGACCAATAACAAAAGGTGACTAGATTAGCTCATCCTATCTTTAAAAACAGTAATACAGTACATTCAATGAGTATAGGAATTTGTCAGCCATCTCTGAATTCAAGCAGTTAAATGTGCCTACAGTACGAGCCCTGTTAATTTTGTTCTACGTGGTATTGGGAAAATAAACTGGTGCAGTGACTAATCTCATGCTATGTGCATACAGCAGTAATGCCTTGCAAACATTTCCATCCAACCTGATTTTTATTTTTTTGTTTTTACTTTTCGGGGCCCTGTGTTTCTGACTATTGGTGGAAAGACTGCAGTCGCTGAGAAGCCCAGTCTTCTCTGGTGGAGCTACGGGTTTACACTTCATAATGTGTTTTCTCTTTGGAAGGGAGAGACAGAACTGGGCCTTCTCACAGCTGGAAACGGGGGTCTGGTACAGGCTCATAGCTGGTAATGATGGCAGCTGTTCATTTAATGAGTGTCCAAGCAAAAAGACAGACACGGGACACGTGAAACACCACCGGCTTCATCCACTCCAGTGCAAATGCATGTTGAAAAACAACATACTGTACGTTGATCTGTTTTTTTCCTCCACAAAATGAAATTAAATGGCAATGCATATATTCCTATGTTTCATACCACCAATCAAGCCAGTGACCATAATCTAATATGGATATTATAATGCTCTCACACACAATGTTGCTGCCCCGTGTAATTTCTGACTTCTTCCTGGAGTTTAATAGCTATCAAAACTACTCTCCATCAGAATATTATTAAAAGCAAAATGACAACATACACAGCATACCAACATTGATCCCTCCAACTTCAATAGAGAATTTACAACCATTTTGATAGCCATTAAAAACATGACTCATTCACAGGAGAGACAGGTTCCACGGAATACATTGCAAATAACAATTTCAGTCCATTGCTACTCAATAATTCACCAACAAACCTGCTACTCTATATACCTAATACTCAACAATGTCTGACAATCTGTCAATGTCTAATATATCTATCAAAAGTCATGGTTGTACTGCTGTATGAGTCATTGATAGGGGAGGGCCTCTCATTTTGTAAAATTAGAATTAGACACCTTGTTTGCATCATTTAGCTTTAAAATCACTTTAGAGTTATACAGACTTTACCTCAGATGTGCTCAACACACCAATTTACACCATTTAAATCACTACATATGTCTTCTCTGGGTAGTCCGGCCTTTGACGTCTTACAGTGGGTTTCCTTTGAGTCCTGAAACTGCCTTTAATGGGACACGAAAGTCACTAATGTCCATTGTGTATGTGGAGCAGCGAGCACCTTTGAGAGTAGACACTTAAAGTCCCTGGATTACGCCATCATCACCCCTACTATTAACGCTGAAACTCATTTATTAGCCTGTTGTTATAATCCACTCAGTACGACCCGAGAGAAAAAGTTAGGCTGACCTGATCGCTGGTCACTCGTTCTGAGTGAAACAGTAAAATAAAAACTTTACAACAGTTATAGAGGCCAAAATATATTCCTGATCCAGCATGGATTCAGCAAGTGAAGCTACATGTAATGAGACCAATAAAATACCTTACAATGCTAGAGTTATGTTAATGTGTTTATTGCTTTAAGAAACTATATTTACCTTCAAGTGTCTACTAGGCCACTCAGAGTCCCACAACCAATGGCAAGGTCAGATTTTGACATCTGAGCAAACCAATAAATGAGCATAGCAACATATACAGTATACACAATATAAAAACAGCTGTTTAAAAGTATTTTGGTAAATTCATTTGACTGAAATCTGACTCTATAGTATGATAACAGTTAAATAGCTTGAAACATAATGGGTCACAAATATCACAACCTGTACTCATTTTTCAGAGGGGGACAGAAGCAGTGTGTGAAACAGGTGGAAAAATAAAAATGCAAAATGTACTTCTGAGCAAGGCAGGGTCCAGTTGATCATTTAAAGACAGGACTTTATCTGGCAAAGCAAACAAAGCGACCACTGATTGAGGCGTCTACGTCAATGAATTCTGAGCACTGTGACACATAACCTCTGCTTAAGGTCCTTCTGCCAGTTTCACCCGTTTATTTCATCACCAGATCTGACTGTAACCCCCTGCTGACGAAAACCACAAGGCATCAGACAGGTGGACTCACACTGACTTAAAATCCCAGAGACCTTCTGGAACGAAAATAGAAAATATTGAGGAAAATCAGAGGGTTGTGAAAATTCATTATCAAATAGTGCACTATTACCACATTGCACACATGTAGCGGATGAAGAGGGATGGTCAATCACAAGCCGGTTGACTGGATTAAAGGTGACTGTGAGTCCACAGACCATGATGCACTAGCTGCAGACCGCCTACTGTCATTTACTTTGCGCGAAGGGTGGTGTGGCGCTATTGGCACTTGCAGCGGTGGCACTAACTATGGAAAAGCCAGCGGGGGGCGCTGTGGAGCTGTGGCTGGGCTGCACGTCTTTTGGGATGCCACTGTGGGAGGCCAACTGATGGCCAAAGGCCGCGCTGAACTGAGGGAGCTGTTGCTTGGGCTGTGTGGAGGTCAGAAGTTCGTGTGAAGAGGATGGGAGGGAGGACGAGGGGGCGGGGGGAGTCGTTAAACCTGTCAAGCCACTCTGGGGCATCGCTGAGAGCGCAGCCATGGGCTGCAGCGTCACAGAGTGGGTGGTGGCCGGGGGAGTGGACAGGGAGGTGGATATAAGATGACTTTCTGATCCTATGAGACTGCCAAACTGCGTGGGGTCCGTGAGGGGAAGAGGGAGGTTGTTCCATGATGAGCGCGGGGGTCCTGGTACCCCGCTGAGAGAGACTTCCAGCAGCAGAGGGGTGTCTGTCTGGAAGGAGCTAGCATGGGGAGAAGATATGTGGTCACTGTATGGGGAAGGTACGTGCTCACTGCTGTAGTGGCTGCCTTGGGGAGACGATGTGGGTGCGTCCGACTTGGCGAGGACATGGGATGTGTGTGTCCGGGAAAACGTTCGCTCTGTTATGGAGGTCTGAGTGAGCAGGGAGGGGGTGGAGGGGGCTACTGTAGAAGAAGATGAGGTCAGGTTGGAGCACGACGTCGGGGCCTGATTAGCGGGCTGAGATGGCGGTGAGGGAGGGAAGTGACCCCCAGTGGAGTGCAGTAGATTGTCCTCCAGCTCGAGGCCGGTGAAGTTCTCAGTAGGGATGCGGCTGTTGAGGAGGTCCCCCATTCCCCCTGGCTGGACCGGACCAGGGAACACAGTCATTGTTCGGTGGTCCACTCCTTCAGAGGGGGCCAGGTCTCCCATGGAGGTCAGGCACACCAAAGAGTCTGGATAGGACCCCATAGCCTGTAGTGCACGCACCAGCTCCTCAGCCTCCTCTGTGGTGGGCAATAACTCCCCATTCTTACCTACATATACAAACACATATACAATATTTATCATTATAAAACCACAGACCAGGAGGACTTTATTAGTATACATGTGAAAGAATGAGCTGGGTGACAACCTTCAAACAAGTCAAAGTCCGGCAGGTCATCAGGTAGTCGGGGTAACACGTCGGAGAAATCCTCCTGGTTTAGCTCAAGGTCATTTGGAATGTCTGCCATTTCATTGGCGATATCATCAGGAAGTTCCTCTGTACTCAGGTCTGGAGTTGAAGGGCTCCTGCCACACAGACGAGATGAAAATGCATAGAGAAGAAATGCATAATTTTACTGTAGTGAAGGAGGTGTGAATGACACTGGATCTCTGAATCTTTATAATTTAACAGTGATTCACCTGATGCGGGCCTGTGAGGGCATTGCTAGGCTTGTAGAAGGCATTCCCAGGTTCCCCTGTGGCAACGCTGGAGGGATGGGTTTCTGAGGCCTCCGCGGCCCTCTCCTCCTCTTCTTCTTGTGTTTTTTGGTGAGCGCCGGTGGTTTGGTCTTTTTACGTGGCTTACGCTGTTGCTGCTGCTGGTGCTGCACTCGACGGTTACCATCCCCTCGCAGGAAGTTATCCTGTGTGAAATGTACAGAGGAGCACTGAGTCATCACAACAATGGCCTATATGACAGCAAACAGAGCAGTCACAATCAATCAAAGTTAAACATTTTGGGAAATGCATTTTGACAAGACTGATATCACTCTCATGTCTACTTGCCGGCTAACTTAGCTTAGCACAAGGTGAGGAAAACAAGGGGAAACAGCTAGCCTGGCTCTGTTCAAAGGTATTAAAATCCACCTGCCGGCACCTGTAAAGCTCACTGATTAACACCTGGTTTGTTCATCCTTAAATATATACAGATGGGTGACAAATTAAAAATGTGTCTTAGTATGGAGTCAGGCCACCATGAGACAAGTTTGTCTTTTTTCTTTAGTCTTATGGAGATGGTGGTGGAGAGCATTTTATTAAACATTGGTGTTCAACTGGATTGAGATCTGCAAAGGCTGTAGCATTTTATTCACATAATTTACATACTTTAATTAAAATGACTATTTCTTGGTTGGGGCCACTAGCTTCTTCGCTGGTTGCTGGGCAACTGGACACAAGCCTTGTTAATTAGTGAGATTTAGAGGTGCTACCAACAGCTAGTCTGGCTCTGTTCTTTTCTTGTTTTCAGGCTTTCTGAAAAGCTAAGTTAGCACAAATTAACGTACAGACATGGAAGTGGTATCAATCTTCTCATCTAACTCTTGGTCAAAAAAAAAAAGCACATTTCACAAAATGTTTACCTTTTCTTTAAATACTGAACTCACCATTTTTTTGGCATGCTCTTCGCAGAGTGGTGTCTGGTGTGTGATATCAAACACAGGGATGGAGCACTGCTGACCATCTGCAAATTTGGCTGTGCAACTAGCAAAGAGCTGCTGGGAACGATTCAACAGAATGTCTACAGAGAACAATGAAGGAAATAACATAATACACTAGACAGAGTGTGATTAGAGTACTCACTCACAAAGAGATATTGCACATAACAGTATGTTATATAAATTGTTAAAACCCTATTCTCAATTAGAAAACATAATAACAGCCATTCTTCTGCACCAGCTGTACAATCAGTAATGTAGTGGAAAGGATACGCTGAAAGCAGTGTCGAGTGAATGGCAGGGCCCTGTTGTTGCAGGCCTGGCCTTTTGTGCTGCCAGTGCAGGTCCCCGGATCTGCGTTCTGCTGCCTTGCTGAAGCCACACTGTAGAGACATACGGGACTAAGCAAACAGCAACAATGCTCCACTTGCTATGTTTTGTACATTTCAAATGAGGAGATGAAGACTAAGATTAAAAGACCTACAAGCAGCACACTTTGCTGGTTGCGCTGACATAAAACACTGGATCAAACTCCTTTTTTGGAAATGACATATATTGAATTTCTCATTTACAGGTGGGTTGTGTGTTTGATTTAACCATGCTAGCACCTACTAACATGTGGAAGTTTGATCTTACTGTGTTCATATTAGTCCTGAAAGACAAACAAAATTGACTAATAAAATATCTGTGTAAATACCTTGAGGAGCTTCGAGAGGCACCACGAAACTCCTGGATCAGTTGGCCAGCACAGTCGGGGCTGTTACTGGCAGCATGCAGCAAGGCTTTGCGGAAGGCATAGCGGTATCTCTTCTGGCGGATACTCGCCCTCTCTTCCCTGCACATGTGCTTATATTTCTCCTGTAGGTACGAGCAAAGCCTAAGTAGCCGTGTTCTCCGTGAGGAACCGCTGCTGTCTTCCAACCTAATTGGAAAACAATTAATAGCATGATGAGAAGTGTCAGGTTCAAATCTGTACTGTGGGGTTAAGTGTTAAAGATACCAACCCATTCTGTGGTCTCCAAGAGCTATGGAAAGGAACAAATGTCTCTGCCTCCTCTTCATCGTCATCATCAGCACTGTCTTCTGACCAGTCCAATCCTGGAAGAGAACTCGTTAGAGCAGCTCGTCTATCTCAGCGGGGTCAAGTCTCAATTGCAACACTATATCTTAAGTATCTTGCACAGTGCTTAAACACTGCACATTAATTTATAAGTAAGGAAAAACAAACTGAGTGTGAGAACTGTTGATAAATGCATTTAAATTAAGCACCTAGATGAGGAAAGAGGTCTCCATGCTCCCGGTGTCTCTTGGCACAGAGCTGCACCAGATGTTGCAACCTGGCCAGGCAGCTGGCAGAAGGTGAGAAGGCAGATGGACGCATGACAACCACATGCCGCTGATTGCTACTGCCACTGTCCTTGCAACTGACAGCCAAGTGAGTAGCTGTGAAAGGCATTTTCCTGCTGAGTGATGCCCCAGAAGGTTGCACTGGACTGGGTGCTGCATTAGCGGGCATCCCTGGAGGCAGAAAGTTGACCGTCTGAGGTGGTGATGGATTGCATAATAAACCCTGCTGCTGTCCTGGGAAGATGAAGGAAGTCACGCTGGAGTGCTGGGGCGGCTGAAGAAGACCTGACTGGTGCCGTGGGAGATGAGTGTTAAGTGGCGAGGAGGGGTGGACACGGGCGACGGGGGAGGGAGTAAAGTGCTCAGGAGGTGGCTGGAAGAGGTCCGTGTCATGGCAGAGTTTCTGGTTGAGCACCAGGCGACTCTGTAGTTTCTTCTTGATGGCGTTGCCCTTCCGAGGAGTACCCACCTCCTCCCCATCTGTGTCATCCTCATAAAAGGCAAAAGGGTCCAGGAGTTCCCCATCAGGGAGGGGTAACAGGCGTGTACATGGGGGGGATGGCGGTAGTTCATCTAGACCATTGGGGGCTTTCAGAGCTAAAGAGGGCACAGTTATGTTGAGAGCCACTGACTCCAGGTGAGCCCGTGAGCGCATGTCCTCCAAAGCATCATGTTTCTTTTTCCGTTCCTTCTTGGGGATAAAGCCCAGAACCTGCAGGTGGCTGTTACAATATCTGGAAAACAAGAACACATTCTCAGCATACTATGCACATCTGTAACATAATGTTTTCTGCACAGCATAGTGAATAGCATGGCACACGTGCACACAAACATACACACCTGCGGTCTTCAGACTTGGGGATGGGGTTGGTACATCGCTGGCTGTTGTACTTGGCCACATATTCACATTGCTTGAAGGGGGCCGTCTTATCCTCCAGAACGTGCCGGATACAGAAAGCATAGCCATTTAGTCGCCGCTGCTTGCAAAGCTTTGGGCTGTATGAGCACAACGGCTTATTGTCCACCTCTGAGAAGTGTATGTGTTTGCCTTCATACATCACGTGACTCTTGTTCTTGACAACATCAGCTGATGGGATAAAGTCAAGGAAAACCAGGAATTACTTCACTAACACTGAGGAGGTGATGTGGAGAACAGTGCATGCACATGCAGGGTTGAACTGCAGGTTGTAGTCACCTCTACAACAGGTGACTGTATAACCTTAGCTACTATAGGTATTTAATGAGAATAAATATTTAGGAAGCCAACATACTTATGCAATAAAGTGTATATTTATTTGCACCAAATAGTTTTGAGAAATGAAATGACTTGCGAATTAAATTACATTAAATTACCAAGACTTCACTGATTTCATTCCTTATTGCTTGTTCATTAAACTACTATATGCGTATATGCTGTGAATAATATTGTTCTAAAACATTGATCAGAGAACATTTTTGTCTAGACAAACTTTGCCTCTGAATATTGGCTACTTTCTTGCCCTCTAATTTTCAGCGTTAAAATCTCTCATTGAGAAACGTGTGGTAAACTGAGAATATGTAATTTCATACAACCATCCATTCAATTATCATCCAGACTAGCACTTAAAAGGATAATATGACGGCGGTAAAACAGTATATTGCATGACAGCAGTCTGCATGACAAAGTTGAAAGCTACAGACACTTGCTACAGTTTAGGCGCTCAACTAAACCCATCAAAACGTCGCCTTTCTCAACATAACAAAAAACACGCACACTGCGTTTTAAAAAGGTAACGCTTCATAATATCCAGGCATACAAACAGGACGCTGCAGGTATATCACAATACACTGTATCGCCAATTGAAGCGTTAGCTGCCCAGCTTCAGCAGTAGCTTAGCTGCTACATTTTATTTTGTGTTTTCAAGGTGGTTCTGAGAGGGCTACGGTTCTGACAGATGAGTTACATGTTGGACACGTACGGACAGGTTGGCTAAGTGTAATTTATCTCAGCCTGGGACAACTTCAGGTAGTCAGACACGGACAACCGAATAGGCAGAAAACGGTGACTAACGTTAGCTACCGTAACTCCCAGTCAAGTCCGGGGAGCTAGACTACCAGCATTAGCTTCGAGCAGATGTGAAACTGTACACTATGAAAATGTAAACGTATCTACGTGTAATATAGACCCGTGCCCTAGCCCATAAGACAACTTTATCCATTTTAGGGAAGAAAAACATATTAACACAAACCAAACGCGAAAAGTCAAATTTGCTAGTTAACTAGCTAACAAGCTAGCAAAGCTAAAAACACAAATTAGTAGGCGGTAGCAAACCAGGAAACGGAAACATAAGCATACGGCAACACTATAAAAGGTATATTTACAGTTACGTTTTATTTAGAAAAATGCTAGCGTAATCGTAAATGCCCGCCATTATTCATCGGCCCCAGTTGTGAGATTTTAGTGTATTTAAACATGATACATTTACGGCCATATACTTTCAAACAAAGGGTGTACATACGAGGCTTAAGGCCTGCCCCCGAAGGCCTTCGTATTAATCGATGTGAATTATAGTCAGTATCATTACATAATGTGACATTAGCAGTCTTCAGGACCTAAAACTGTTAAGATTGCATAACTCCCCACACATACGTAAGACACGGAGTGATTTGGTCAGATCACAAGTCAAAGAATAAATGAGTCATTAATAAGAGGCCTTTTAGCTTCGGTAGCACATCGGCCTCTAGTTGAACGCCAGGCCGATTGAAGCCTGTGAAAAGCGGTACACTCTGAAGTCGACACCGAGGCTGTATACGATTTCGCTTACCTTGAATTGGTATGGGCTGTATAAGGTATTCGCTCCAGATAGACGGCCGAAATGTCTATTAGAATCAGCTAGGCTATTTGTGCATCGATATTCGAGATAGGATTGTAACGGCGATCTTCATCGAGCTCGGTATATCTTGAAATAAGGATGCATGTAAATATAGGCTATCCACAGCAAATTACAAGCAGTAGGTAGGCTGCTGAGGATTTTTGTTGGATCCACAGCACACTCCTAACAGCACCACTACAGGCACTGCGGGGACATGACAACAATCCGCTCAACAACAACAACCTCTCCTACCATATTGGAAATTCAACTTTGTTAAAAGCCCCTATTACAGTGTACAAGTGTCATGTTAATCTCTTTATGAAAGAAATAACAGTCCTTGTGAAGGACGTTTGCATGTTTCACATTTAAATCAACTGAGTTGAGTCACACTGACTAAGAGGTAGAGCAAAGTGTTGCAGTGTAAAATCCACCTGGACCACGGCTATCGTCTTCCATATGAATGGGTTACCAGCCCTGCTGCCACACTGTTGCACCCGGCTGTTCACTGATGATGGAACACGTGCCAAGCAGATACAGGAGCTGGAAAAGTTGACTCGGCATCACACCAAAACAGGACAGTACCATGCATGGCACCAGCATATTTGTTTTTATACTTTTAACATTTCTTAAATATGAGCACAAACTTAAATAGGGGGTTTGCAAAGATTCATTAGGCTTGCCACAGAAAACTAGTTTATTAAATATCACACAAAAAGCTACACTTGTAATACTATAAACTTCACATACCTTTAGGAAAATATAATCTTTTGATGTTGGTAATTTTACAGGAAGACAACATACTAGAGTTACCCTTGAAGGATAAGTATTTTAAACCCTTTGGTCACACCTACCTACTAAAATGTGAATGTCCTACCGGGTGAAAACAAACTGTCAGTGTGCATCTCTGGAGATTTAAACCTATAAGCTTACATCTTCACTGTGCAAGTAGTACATACACATATTTATGCAGGTTAGTAAAGTATGTTAGTTTCATAATGTGTATAGACGATAAAGCATCCACTATAGTAAAATATATACTATAGTGCAAATAAATACTTTTGTAGGGCTGTGCAAATAGCAGAATTGTGCGTATCTTTTTTTTTTTTTTTCAGGGTTTGGATGGCTATCCATAGCACTTTAGCATATGGCTGGCTCGTCCACAGCTTGTGCTCCCTCAGTGACAGCTTTCACACACTTCGCCATCGTCTGCGAGGCTCTGCTTATCGGATCTGTGGGCAGAGATTGAAAGAAGATTTAAAATCTGCACACCTACCAAGACCAAACATCAACATAATAATGAGTTTAACTAGAAATCAATGGGTCTTATGATGCCATGAATTTCAAAAGAAAAAATCTTACTAATTTAATGCTTAAGTTGCATAAAGATATGCATTTAACACAGTATATTGTAAGTGAAATGATGATGAGTGTAAAACCAACAAACAGATAACATGATAATATTTGGGACAGTGTGCTACTTAATTTTTGTTTTGCAGACTTGAAATGAATGAACTAAATATATAATTAAAAGAAGACCGTGAAAAAAAAACAGCTTTAAACTAACAGACATTTTGATCATCTCAAATCATCACCTCAAATTCATAGTAGTGCTACAAATGAACTTATTTTATATTTTGCTGTAACACATACTGCGATTAAAAATTCTAATGTTAGAAAATTAACCTTTGTAGAACCTCTGCAGAAGACCTTCACGTTTGTAAAGCAGATGTTCAGGAGGAGGATCAAAAGCAGTGAGGCAAGGAAAATGAATGTAATGTATGAGAGAAATTAGATACCGGCAGCTACTAAATGTTGTATCATTGTTAGGTATATTGGAATTTTTCCTAGACATGACAACAATAATTTGATCATAAATTATTACAGAAACACATTATCACTAATTATTTGGCTTGACATTTGCTGATCACATATTATGCTCCAGATGAGACAAACTCGTGATTTTAATGGCACCTTGATCGTGTTGAAAATTTACTTTGCTTACTACTTAGTTGTAGTGCTAGGGAATAGTAAAATTCTCAGTATGATTCTGTTCTCTCCAAACAATACAATTATCATTAGCTGTCAAAATATCCATGTCATTCAGAAATAATGGCAATAAAATCTGGATCTAACTAAATATGGTATCACAGTAGCTGCATTTAATTGGATAATTTTATTAAGAGCTCGATTATAGTATAGATGACTAATTGTTAAAGGCCTTTAATTTAAAACCAGTGGTTGTAAACCTTAACCATTAACAATGTCCATGACAAATTAATATATTTGTCACATAAGCACACCCAATTACTTTAGCCTTCTAAACAACTGCACAAGTAACAAAACACTTTCTTAAACAGGAAGCACAGCGGTAAACACTCCTACGTCGCTATAAATATTTACTGAGCTCTGAGAGCTGGATTAGGAAAGAAACCTTCCTCTGATGACTGACATGTAAACACAACACCTTACATTATTCAGCAATAATGTAACATTTTTGTGGGAATTGTCGTTTCAATTGATTTCATTTGGAAAGAAAAAAAATGCTCATGTAACAGCAGTCAATAAGAGCACACTGCACATTATCTTCAGATGTAAAAGCTATAATATGTGGCTTTAGTATTACTAAATTAGCATAAAATAAACATGAATACTGAAATTAAGGAAGTGATACAACCCTACTGTGTTCCCTGGAGGATTTTGAAATGAAAATAACATTAAGACTGGGTTACCAGTGACCCACCTGTCATATAGAAGTCTTTCACAGTGAGCTGTGCAGGGACTAAAGGTTCAGTGAGGACAGCCTGGTTCACTGCCTGAAAGAGATAAGACAGATATCATCATTGAGAGCAGTGAAGCAAACTAAGATAAACCAACTGAAACTAGCATTAAAATCAAGCTTAATTAGAGTCTCCTCTGTAATCAACCAAACACATGCTGGAGGAAGATAACAGCTGACCTTTGACAGTTCATTAGCCTGCTTAAAGTAGTTGGCCTCCTCAACGTCGTCATATCGCACCAGATTCGGGGAAACCTCTGCCAGTCTATCACGCACTTCATCAAGTGTGTCATACGGCAAAGTCACTCCAGCAAGCTTATAGGGGGATGTAAAAATACACAGCATTTAGCCGTATTTCTAATCATTTATTAAGACATGATTCTCTTTTATTGTACTTCACCTCAGATATGGCTCTAATGATCTTCCAGTCCTCCCTAGCCATGCCTGGAGCAGTCACAGCCACTTTGGTCTGCTGAGCACGGCCCTCTGTGTTCACATAGGTGCTACATTTCTCAGTATATGCAGCTCCAGGAAGTATGATATCAGCCATTGGTGCACCGACATCGCCATGATGACCTGGGCAGTGGCACAGAGCATTGAAATGGAGCAAGAAAGGGTTTAATGCTCCTTGACAAGGATTGTACAAGTCTCTACTGGATGGATGAACACAATTTTACAAAAGATATTTCCTCCTTCGATATTTCGATTATGGTTATTGATGATTGAAAGCACTTTGTTCCAAAATCTCTGTTAGTTGTTAAACTGGGTTTAGACATGTGACTGTTGCCACCATTTTCATACTCCTCAATGAAATAGGTTACTTTACTCCTCGTTTTCCTTTGTCACCTTCCTGTACATGCAAATATATATATATATATATATATATATATATATATATATATATATATATTATATAGTTACAAGTCAGAAATTACACGGCCTCTCTCAGATGCCATGCATACATTAATGTAAATGAAAGAGCTTCTGCAGCTGTACAGTAAAAACAGCTGACCTTGATAAATTATGAAGCTATCCTTAGGGAGGTCTTGACGAGTAATGCAGCCGGCATCAGCTCCTAGTAGGAACAGAACTTTGGGTGGATTCTTTCTGATAGCCTCCACTCCTGGCTTGTATCCAAGATCAAGTGCAGCCACTTGACTGGCAACCCTGAAGACACAGACAAAACAGCACACATATTACAGTAATTCCTCTTGAACACTGTCCTGTTCCCGAAATCCCCTATAATTTTCCAAGACTATGACCTGTGAAGCACATTGAGAACCTTCCAGGTTTCCTCCACCCCACTGCTGACGCGAGCATTCTGAGCAATGGTTGACACAGCAGCCATTATAGCAGCCCCATCCTCTCTCTGCAGGCAACCGCTTCCAACCACAACAACAGGATGCTTCGCTTTAGCCAAGAGCTGCAAGAGGCGATAAAAGATACAAACTGAGGAAGAGACATTCAAGTTGACTGATAACGTTCCCTCTATTACTGAGAGTGCTCCGAGTGTTACCTGGGAGAATGGGTGAGTTCCTGACGCGATTTTCTGAAGAACGTCGGCAGACTCCCCAAGATGTTCGTATGTGTAACTTAGGTCCACCTCCTTTCCTAAAAGAGCCACTTGCAACTCATTGTGAAGCCAGCTGAATGAGAGACAACAAAATCATAATAAAGAATTTTTTTTTAACATAACCGAGATTTCCAAGTTCAACGTTGTTCAACAACCAGAGATAC
Organism: Micropterus dolomieu; assembly: GCF_021292245.1. Lineage (NCBI taxonomy): Eukaryota > Metazoa > Chordata > Actinopteri > Centrarchiformes > Centrarchidae > Micropterus > Micropterus dolomieu. Next base: position 14,496,180 of record NC_060156.1, on the reverse strand, counting down.
TGTATTTCCAGCATTTAACTGACCTTTTTCTGATTCGTGCATTGAACAGAGGAGCCTCATAACGTGGGTTTGTGCCGACCAGAAGCAGAAGGTCAGCTTCTTCAATTCCAGCGATTCCAGTGTTTAGAAGATAGTTTGAACGCAGATCACATCTGAAGAAGCCAAGGTAAAGACAGAATCAGCACTAGTTCGACTGGCTGTTTCCCATCATCAGTTTTACTCTTTCTATGGTCTTACCCAGCTCCAGCCATTGGGAACACCTCCTCAGTGCACAGGTTGTCACTATTCAAACGATTCAGCATGTCTTTCAAGGAAATGAGAGCCTCTGCATCCACCAAGCCTCCGACGACGGCAGCAACATCGTTTCCTTCAACTCCTTGCAACTGTCAAATAATACAGATGCTATGGACAGGGCATAGGACAGCGTACTACATACACTGTTACAGATGGTTATCTCATCATAAATTACATACTGCTCCAGCAGCTCGAGTCAGCACATCTTCCCAAGATGTGGGAACCAACTGCCCAGACTCATTTTTCACCATGGGCTGAGTAAGCCTCTGTCGCTTGAGTCCATCATACGCAAACCTGTCGGGATGGGAGCAAGGAGAAGTTCAGGTCAGCAATGGTGATGACATCATACGCAAATCTGTCTGAAGTAAACTTTGTGTGATAAGAGAATAACCTGGTTTTGTCTGAGATCCACTCCTCATTAATATCCTCATTAAGACGAGGCAGGATTCTCATCACCTCACCCCCACGAGTGGTCACCACAATGTTACTACCCACCGCATCCAGAACATCAATGGATTCTGTCTTCCTGCAGAAAAAAAAAAAGAGAGTACACATGTGTAAAAACTAACCTTTCGCCCAAAAAAGTTAATCAAAATGTAGAGCACAAAGCAAGAACCTGGTCTCCCAAGGGCGAGCAGTGAATGCATATGGTTTAGAGGTCAGGGCCCCCACTGGGCATATATCAATAACATTGCCAGATAACTCCGACATGAACATCTTCTCCACATAGGTTCCAATCTGCAGATCATTGCCTCTGCCAGTGGTACCCAAGTCCTCCACACCTGCAATCTCACTGGCAAAGCTGTAGGAGCAAAGAAAAGTACTTATTTTCATATTCTAAATTTACACAACTCATTCTAGATATCAAAGTGTAACTCACCGCACACAGCGAGTGCACTGGATACAGCGAGTCATAATGGTTTTGATGAGCGGGCCAATGTTCTTGTCTTCCACAGCTCTTTTGCCCTCTGTGAAGCGGCTCCTGTCACTGCCAAACTGCATGGACTGATCCTTTAAACAACATGGTATTCATTCTTATAAGTCAATCTCACATTAAATTAAATTCTACACACACTCAAGTGAAAACGGGAGGTGATTATCTTTACCTGTAGATCACATTCTCCCCCCTGATCACAGATTGGACAATCTAATGGATGGTTAGCCAGTAGGAACTCCATCACACCCTCTCTGTGTAAAATTAAACAACAGTTTTAAATAAAATAATTTCAGGTGACTATGATACAAGGTAATGTTAACATTGTTTTTTGGTTTGGGAGAGATGTGGGTTAAAAATGCAAGCAGGTATAATTACTGAGGAATTTTAAAGGTTCAGTGTGTAATATTTAGGAGGAGAAATGCAATATAATGTACATAACAATGTTTTCAGTGGTGTATAAAGACCTTACATAGTGAACTGTTATGCTTTTATTACCTTAGAATGAGCCATTTCTATCTACATACACCGCGGGTCCTCTTACATGGACGTTGCGTTGTTGCGCCGCCATGTTTCTACAGTAGCCCAAACAAACAAACAGCGCTATAGAGTGCGTTTCGTCACTACATTGAATACATACGAAGAAGAACAATAAGTAATGTTAGTAGTAGTAGTCTACTGATTTATTAGAAGTAAGAAAATAAGTTAAATTTGAACAAATGGAGGCCCACACATATTTCTTAGCATAAGAGCCGACAAAGCGTGTCGGCCATCGTTTCTTATCCTGTGCGCCTGGAAAAGGAGGGGTGAGCGCTGACTGATGGTGCATTCAAGTGGTGTCAGAATGGTTTTTTTGCTCCTTAAATCTTTATTGCAAAAAGAGAAATAAAGTGTACATGGGACATAAAGAAGTATACAGAACTGTGATTTGTGCAAAATCACGTATTACATTTACATATTTTGCAAACATGTAATTTGTAAAATGGTTATGACAGTTAGTTTGCTGTCCATGTAGAGTGAATTTATGTTAATCCAACACATCTTTGTAGTAGAGTCCATACTGATTCCACATTCCGACGTAAAAGCACATGAACACACACTGAAGTCAGAAAACGACTCGGAAAATGGGACCATCCGAGGAGCGTGTGAATGCACCGTGAACTGCTGGTTGAAATTCGCAACCCTAACCACCTGACGCCACCAAAACTTACACACTGAACCTTTAACTGTACAAAACAAATATATAATGTCAGAGAACAACAAATCCATCCTGGTCCTACCTGGCTTTTCTTGTTTTGTCAGAGTTGGTTAAAATGTTCCAGCCCTTCATGACTGGCATCGCACAAGCTGCCACTGGCTACAAGATGAATGAAACCGATAACTGATTATTTTTTTAAGTAGGCGCACAACCCTGTGTCTGTCATACATGGCAAAGAGATACCGAAAGACCGGCTTGGCTACCAAAATAGAAAAATAAAATACACACATATACCCTAAAACATACCTTAGGAACTTTCTCTATCTCCACAAGACACATGCGACAGTTTCCAGCAACTGACAGGCGCTCATGGTAGCAGAAGCGAGGAATCTGAATTCCTACCTTCTCACATGTCTGGGACAAAAGTGAGCCACAGTGTTAAATCTAGTATTAGGGCTAAAGATGTCAGAAAATGAGAAATGTTATGTTTATGTATGCATGAATTTAGCCTGTTACCTGCAACACAGTGGTTCCTGGCTCCACCATGACAGACTGCCCATCCACAAACACCTCCAGGAGGTTGTTGGCAGCTGCAGTTGCTGTAGCTGCTGTGCGAGCTTCAAGCACAAACAGAAATCATTCCTTTATTTTTAATCCCAGGACTTTTAATGAAGATAATGTATTATCATTTATATAACATTGTATGGTGAATTACTGTTACTGCAAAGTAATACTAAATCACTGCCACTGACTACTCCTGGCTAAATTGAGCCAGCAGCAGCCTGGCACCAAATAGCTGGCAAGTCTTTAATCCTGCCAATAATCCATCAGTGGGACAAAGTGACAAATGGTTCTGCTGCTTGCACACAACAAACAAAATGGGTGCTGCAGAAATACAAGACACACGCTGTACATAAGGAAGACATGATCAATCAATTAGCTGATGAAGAGGCATATTGTTACCATTGTTAGTCGCAACTGCACCTCCTTTGGAAATAGCTGCTGGGAAGAGACTCCGGCTGACAACATGCAAACGCAACATACTGCAAGAGAGGCAACATCATGTGTAAGGTCTAGCTCTTCTGGTTGACACATAATTTCAACTGTCGGCGAGGCTTTAACATATTTTAAGCCGGTGCGTGATTTTAAACTTGGAGAACCGCAAACTCCAGGTGACCACCAAAACAAAAACAGAAGTAACGTTAGCTGGTTAGCGGGGGCTGAGCAGCCAATTTATGCTGCGACGTTGTTTAAACAAAACATGTCAGAGTGCAAAACTCCACAGGTATAAATAAATACGTCACGTTTGACACCCCCGCTAGCTAACTGTAGGTAACGTAACGTTATAAACATGTGCCAACCAAACGTGAATGTCAGCAAACATTTATATAATTTATCGTTAGCTGTGTGTGTTAGCTCGAGGCTTTGATATGTTTTAACGTCACGCGTGAAGCAGAATTTTCACAATTGTAACGTTAAATCTAAACCCACAAATTTAGCATAATTACCATGCTACAAACAAGCTAACACGTAATGTCAATTCCAGCCGGATAATTTTACCAGTTTAAAGGAGACATGTCTTACGTCCCTTGGGCAGTTGTGTCCGCACTATAAAATGTCTGCATAGTTAATAATATTTCCTCAACACTACGATGACCAGTTACTTGCCTTGCCAGTGTTCGTCCTCACGAGACTGCCTGCGACTCGGATTGCGCACTGTCTTGTTATTGTGCTGCGTCACGGATTAAGTAATCCTGTACACCATAATCCAAAAAGAGGACGGCTACTTTTCTGTAAATACTGACTTATCTAATCGTAGAGGCATGCAACACTAGCCATAACAGTGATGTAAACTATCTCCTTAAGCAGATACTCCTCTCATCTACACATCTATCTTGTGACAGGCTGTGGTGATATGGCACAGTGGCAGTAACAGCAGTGTTTCAGCCTTTAAAAGAGCACATCATTCAAAAGATGGAGGGTCACAGGTCCACTGGAGTTGTCCATAAAGTGCCATGAGGGCATGCTGCAGTCCTGAATTCAAAATTGTACTACAGTAAAAAGTACAAACGTATTATTATTAAATATATATATATAAAGAAAAAGTACTCATACAGAATGACTCATATCAGAATTTTTTTATTGTAATTATTGTTGGATTAATATTTGCTGGTAAACGTGGAGATAAAGGTGGTTTTTACTACTGCAAGGTATATATGATGGGAATTTCACCAAGCGATCAGTAAAGTCTTAACCTATTATAATCCATAATAATTTATTTGGTGATTATATTTTGTATATTTAATATATCTGCAAAGTAACTAGTTACTCAAGTTATTAAATACATTTAGTGGAGTAAAAAGCTTCCTCTGAACTGCAGTAGGAGTAGTAGTATAGTATAGTAGTATAAAGTAGCATAAAATGGAAATACTCCTGTAAAGTACAAGTACCTCAAAAGATTGCTTAACCCTCCTGTGGATAGGAGGAAATGCAGTGAATCTGGTGCTTGTGCATAATTGTATGTTGCAGTCCCAATGCTATTTCTATGTCCATGTCAAACAAATAAACTTAACTTGAGTAAATGTAAGTTATTTCTACCACTGGAAAGTCACACTCCTGACATAATCCTTACAAGTCAGGAATAAATAACAGGAAACGGCGGAATTTGTAAACAGACACTCAGGAAGTGGAATTATATTCACATCTGGATTTACGCCAGGCTAGTGTATACTTACTAGCCCTTTGTAAATTCCCCTGGAAATCTAATGTGTGTGTACATAAAACAAAGTACAGTACTTCAGAAGAAGACATTTATTAACATATAGGCTATTTACTTGGAATATATTAGAATAAAACTAATACAACTCTCAACTTGTAAAAAAATAATACAATACATTAATAGGCGACTAGCAGCCATTATAAAACTATAAAAATATGAACCAAAGATGTCATGCTTCAAGAGTACAACAATAAAAAAAATTAAGTAAATACATATAGATACATTTGATATAAGGCTGCAACTAACAATTACTTTCATTACTGAGTAATCTGTCCATGTTTTCCTAGTTCTATAAAATGAAAGAAAATACTGTAAAACATAATCCTCCACATTGACGCTAAACTAATAGCCAGTCTTAACCTCGTGTTTTTCAACTACTACAGTCTGAGGATGGTTGTTATCACAGAGTTGATGACGCGACAGGCACCTCTGGGACACTGTCCTGGTGAACTCCTGGCACAGACTCCACCTCAGTGGCAGAGATTGACTGGCTGAGCTCTCTCAGGGATCTCTTAGTTATGTCCAGGCATGCACGCTTCAGGATATGACGCACGTTTTTGCTCAGGAGCATATAAAGCATGGGGTTAATGCAGCTGTTAAAAAAGCCTAAGCTGGTGGCGAGAGGAAAGCCAGCTTTCAGTATGTTGTGAAGGTGTAATGAGGAATGTATGAACAACTCCATCAAGCTAAAAGTATGAAAAGGTGCCCAGCATAAAAAGAAGGCTAGAATTACTGCAGAGACTGTTTTGGAGAACCCAGACAGCCGGACTGCCCCCCCAGATTGATTCACTTTGATTGTCAGAAGTATGCCCGTCACACATATAGCAGTAAAAGGCAAAAGGAAGCCCACGGTGGTACGAATGGCCACTATTATAATGTGTCTCATGGCTGCAGTATGCCCGTCCTGTGCGTGGAAGTTGTTAAAGCACACCACCTTGTCATGTAAGTGCATGATGTCACGAAAAATCAGCACAGGACAGCTCAGGGCGGCAGCTAGCACCCATATCCAGCCACATACAAACCAGGCTCTCTCTACACTGCGATACCTCTGAGACCAGTTGAGGTGAACCAGAGAAACATATCTGTCCACACTGAGCACTGTGAGAAAGAGCACACTGGCATACATGTTCATCACAGACACAAATGAGTTAATCTTACACATGGCCACACCAAAGTCCCAGTGGAAGTCCCGTAGTATGTAATCAATGTAGAAGGGTAGAAAAAGCACAAAGACAAAGTCTGCAATGGCTAGATTGAGCAACCAAACACTGTTGACAGTCTTTTTGCTTTTAAACGCTGTCACCCATATAACCGTTCCATTTCCAATCAGACCAAGCACAAAAGAAATAATATAGATGACCACTGAGATAATGTGTGTAGTTTCAGTCTGCCTGCGATCTACTTTAAGTTCCTCCAAGTCGCCGTACTCCATGTAGTATTCATAGGTGTAGTTTCCATAGTCCTCACTGGAGTCACCCATTGTTGCCAATGATGTAACCTCAGTGGTGAAGTTATCTGTGGGACGGAAAGCTCATGACAAGATGCATTCCTTTAAGATGATCCGTAACCACGTTATAATCAGCCTGTAACACATGTTCTCACCTCACGTGTGATTGTGCTGGGGTGTTTTCCAGAAGGATCCAGTTGCTGCCCTGTCCCTCTTTCCGATCATTCAATTCCTGCGTTCAAGTTAGCACTGGGTGTGTCCTGAGTTACCCTGGAACATAGTGTCAACATCCATTTCAACAGTGTGGACAGTGAGATGCCCCACAGATGAGGCAGAAAGAGCCCTCTTAGCATGATTCATTTTGTTTGTTCTGTAAGTAAACACAGAAGAACTGGAAAATACTTTATTGTTACACAATTTATACACAAATAGGAACAATTTTAATCTCTGTATGATAAAAAAGCAATTGTGTATTTCATTGTTAATCTTGTCCAAGGTTATCACCTACCAAGCACCTGGGTAAAAGGTTCTTTTCACATATCACCAGTGTTTGTATCATCACAAGGACAGAATGGGGCCTATAGTCACAAAACCTTTACTCAAGCAGATTAAAAACAAATTTACCGCGATGTTGTGGTCTTACATGAGTCACACTCGTGTTTTTATTGCACATTACAAATGCATTCATTTATAGCCTGTAAGTAAACAATATAATGAAAAGAAGGTCTTAAACTACCAAAGCATTATAAACATTTGTTAAAAATACTACCATCATTGAAGAGCATGAACAAAACACTGCAATATTTAAGTATTAGAAAGCTAATGTAGATAGGCCTATTAATATCACAGTAAACAACAGTGAAACTTCTTTTTATACAATGTCAAGCCAATAAATAGAACAACAATAACAATAGGACTGGCACCTAAATCTCAAAGAGAAAAAGGCACATTTACTGGACAGACTACCATTGGACCGGACAATAAATAATAATAATATAATTATAATAATGATAAAAAGACTAGAAACTAAATGGACAAAACGCTGAAAGCACAATCAGTGTAATCAACAAATTAAAAATAAGTAGAACCTATCCTGTAAAAATAAGAACTAGGCTACATCTAGGCCTACTTAAAAACAATAAAGACATTGTCGTTTATACAAATAATCTATCTTACTTATCTAATAAGAAGTTACAGTTAATAGAAGCCTACATTTAGCGCCACATACAAACTATTGGCAAACCATTAGTATAAACATGAAGTTCTTTTTACTTTGAGGGAAAAAGTGCATCGCTCACCATAAAGAAGATAAAAACTCCGTCAGCTCCAGGGTGAGAGAGACTGCTAACGTAGCCTTTTAGCTCCGTTTTTGCTGGGCCTTGTACGTGACTTCCCATTTGCCTGCAAACCTCTTTCTGCTGCATGTGTTGTCCATCTAAACTACACTTAATCTTGCTACAGAGGAGTCGGGACGTGCCGTGGGCGCGCCCGGCTGACGCGTCAAACATGGACCACAGAATGAAGAAAAGTTATTGGTCACCCGCACGGAATGAAGAATGCTTTCATTCAGAGGAGCTGCGGCTGCTTTTCATAACAGCAGGGTAAAAGCCCCCGGCGCACGCTTTCCCCCCTCGGCGAATAAACAGAAAGGTTTTTGAATGTTGCAGATTTTTTTGTTGACACACTAGATTTTTTCCTAAAAAGCGCATTATGCTTCAGTCTGTGGGTAGGGCTAACCAAGGGCTGTCATCCGACTTCTGCTTCTGCATTTGTTTTCCTTTTACAAGGCGTAAAACCCCTTTGTTTAGCACCTTGTACATTTGTACTCATTTATTTTTGGCCAGGCTTCACTTCACAGGTTTTACTTTGCTAAAACAACTTTGTAAATCCTATATAGGCTACATGGATATGTATAATATGGAGAGTTAACCTATCTTGTATGAGAAAATGCATTATCCTACACTTCCCATAATGCAATGTAGGCTACTAGCCTTTCCTTTATTAGACCCTGTCCACCTGGTAAATTTGCCATGACTTCAAAAATGTCATACCCCAGTTTGTAACACTTTATGTTAAAAATGAACAAGTTAGAAGTATAACTCCCAAACTCAGACTCCACTAAAAGTAAAGCCCCTGCTGCAGAGGTGTCTAATATGAATGTAATGAGTGGTTCATGCATGAAATACAGCTGTGTTTTCTGCCTAAATCGTAAATGTCTACATCACAGTCTACATCAGGGAAAGTGTGAAAATGAATGCCATCCTGATGACACTGCCAAGGAGCAGTATACTGTAGGCTGTCTGAGGTGGATAACTAGACCTCCTATAAGACTATGATCAATAGGTCAAAATTGGCCTGATGTACTATATAGCTTTTTTAATGGAAGACAATTTGATATGTCACAGTAGGAAATACACAGGTGTGAATAATTAAAATAATGATGGCTGAAATCCATTTAGCTGCTACAGTGTTGTCCTGCTGTTGTGCTTGCTGGCTCACTGTCACACTAGTCATGACCATCGTTAACGTTATTACAAACACCTGTGCTTTTTTTCCCGCTATGACAAGTCAAAATGTCTGCTGAGAAAAAAGGCCTATTGACAAATCGATATACTTCCCAAATATTCACAGTGAGTAGGCTACAGCATGTGTCTGTTCTTCTATCATAATATATACAGGGTTGCGGAGTAACGGGTTACATGTGACGGCGTTACATTATCAGGATACCAAACAAAAGTAACTGTATTCCGTTACAGTAGGGAAAATAAAGACGTAATCAGATTACAGGTACATTTTGATAAATCGGGGATTATTCATAGGAATTACTTTAAGCAGAAAGTTTCCATGAAACAGAAAACGTGATGCTATTTGCCTCCATATGTTTTTTTGAATAAACAGTAGATGTACGTGTTTCTGTAAAAACACATAGCTGGGGAGGGATGTGTCGCAGACACTGATTGGCGTTTACAGTCGGCAGTAGCACCATAAGTGTGTTAACGTTACGCCCACCCACCCCGTCATGCAGACTCTGTGCAGAGTGGGTCCTGCTTTCAGTGAGTTTACAGAGCAGCTGGACCGGGGCCGAGCACAGACTCTGAGACCGACAAAGTCCAGTTTGACCACTAGAAATACAGTACCGAGGTGGTTTTCTTGTTGGGTTTGGCTCTTGGCACCCCGGGGCTGAGTTAGCTAATAGAAGCACAGCTAAGTTAACCGACCGAGCTAACCAGCCACAGATAGTGGCAGACAGGCTACAGACAGGTTACAGACAGGCTACAGATAGGCTACAGACAGGCTACAGACAGGCTACAGACAGGCTACAGACAGGCTACAGATAGGCTACAGACAGGCTATAGACAGGCTACAGACAGGCTACAGATAGGCTACAGATAGGCTACAGACAGGCTACAGACAGGCTACAGACAGGCTACAGACAGGCTACAGACAGGCTACAGATAGGCTACAGATAGGCTACAGACAGGCTACAGACAGGCTACAGACAGGCTACAGACAGGCTACAGATAGGCTACAGATAGGCTACAGACAGGCTACAGATAGGCTACAGACAGGCTACAGATAGGCTACAGACAGGCTACAGATAGGCTACAGATAGGCTACAGATAGGCTACAGACAGGCTACAGATAGGCTACAGACAGGCTACAGATAGGCAACAGACAGGCTACAGACAGGCTACAGACAGGCTACAGACAGGCTACAGATAGGCTACAGACAGGCTACAGATAGGCTACAGACAGGCTACAGACAGGCTACAGATAGGCTACAGACAGGCTACAGACAGGCTACAGACAGGCTACAGACAGGCTACAGTCAGCGGAGTCGTGCCGAAAACTGATGTTTGGTAGGCCTATGTGTAATATCTTTGTTTATATTTGGAAAACGGGCTGTAGCCTAATTAACATGACTTACTGCCAACTTAGATATAAAATGAAGACAATTTTGCAATTATCCTTATGACTGCATTATTTTACTTGCTGTGTAGGCCTACCAACCAATCCACTCTTTTTTACCTGTTATAATACCTTTAAATGGCCAATACAACTCTTAAAATGCAGTATTTCACTTGCCAGAAAATGATTGAAGCCTTTTGTTATTGACTGAAAGGTTATTTCTGCCCTGAAATTAGTTGATTTCATTCAGAGTTATATTTGACAGATTATAGCTCACCTAGTACTTTTTTACCTCTTAAAATACCTTTAAATGGCCAATACAACCCCAAAAATGCAGTAAGATATTTCACTTGCCAGAAAGTGATTGAAGAGACTGGGCAATATAGCTCCAGCAGACGGCAATCACTTTTCGGCAGACGATCACTTTTCGGCACGACACCTGTCCCCAATCAGGCGCTGCACCCCGCCATCTTTCCCTGCTGGTCCCCCCGCCCCTGGCCTGAACACCTCCAGTGCTTGAGTAAAGGTGTAAACACCTTCATACAGTCTATGGTAAACAAAAACACTCCCCCGGTGCTCTGAACTCCCAGTATGGGCGAAGTGAGCTAATTTGACCAGTGCTTGCTAACTGAGCCAATAACAGCTGCTAGTTGGCTGTTAACTAACTCCAGGTTTCAACAAGTAAAGCTATCTGTCCACCAGAAAACTCAGAGAAAACTAGAATTTATTTTCTTCATATTTCTAATATTTCTCCATCAAATATGATCCAGTTTCACCAAAATCAGGGAAAAAAGATGTTTTTGTACGCTATTCAATGGGGCCAAGTCTCAGAAACACTGTGCTTCAGCAGCATTATTTTAAGAAATCTTTGCATTGGATGCTGAATTAATACAACAAGTGCAGAATGAGTCATCACCATTTTAAAATGGTTTTCCAAATGACAGACTCTTAAATGTCATCAAGAATACCTACAAAAGATAACAAGGTTATGCCTTCATTTTATGCATTGTAAGGCAACTTAGGTAAACCGAATCACATGAATTCTGTAATGGCAGAATTTTTTTTTCCCTACATCTAGTCTTTTATGCGTGTTCTTCTATTATTATTATTATTATTATTATTATTATTGTCATTGTTATTATTGTTGTTGTTGTTAAATTTATTGTTTTTCATTATTAAATTTTTCTTTATCACACTCATTATGTTAGTCTATCCACATACAGTATGTAGGGTTTAGGTCAGAGCTGTGATATTGTTTTAGTGTTTTCCTTGCTGTTCCTCTCCTCTCCTTGAATGTTCATTCAAGTCCGGGAGAGGATCTCTGTTCCCCAAAACATAGAAACCTAGACTGTGTAAATGATTATGCATCCCTTTACTCTGGGCCAGATGCCGAAGCTGCCCTAGGCGGCAGGTCTCTGGACCAGCTGTATTTCTGTTTTAGTATTTCTCTGTTTATTCTTTCTTTATTAATAAATTCTTTAAAGACAACCGTTTGTTGTAACTCAATTATTTGCTTAATCTCTCACCAGCAATATACAGTTTCCATGACAGAGTAAAAAACCAAGAGGGCAGCTACTGCTACTCTGCTAAGCTAGACTTCCTTTTAGCCAAGCTCGTTTAACCCTTTCCTCTTCATTGTGAGATTTAGCTTCTGCCCCATTAGTTGTGCATGACAACAAACATAATCACCAAGATGTCTCAAGAAAAGAGCTCAGGGAAAAAAGTACATTGAGCTTTATGGCTTGCAGTGGTTATCTCCCCAGCTAGCTTAATGACTTGATATAGCGCTCTTGTTTTAAGTGGCTGTGGCAGAGCTGTGCAACGGAATTCTACATGTTGTTTTCACATTAATTATAGGATACATTTCTATGGTATAATACTACTGATATGATGAGACAAATGTCAAAAAGTCAAATTCTGGTCTTAACAAAAACTTTTACCAAATATGAAGCCTACTGCATTTTGACTTTGTAGTGTGGTTATTAAAACACTTAGCCATACTATTTGGTTTAATATTTGTTTATTTTTCTAAAAAGAAAAAATCCCAGTGTTCTGTGCTGAATTAATACATGTTTTGACCATCAGTGTCAGTGTCACCGGGTCATTTCCTGTTTGTGTCGGGTTGATCCAGCCCATGCCTTTGAAGTCACCTGCACGGGCTTCCTGCTTTCCAGGAGGGAGGGGACATATTTGCGCTCACCGAGGAGGAGTCTGCCGGTGGACTTCCAGTAGCTGCATGGCCACCGCCTTCTTTTTGCCCCCCCCCCCCCGCCTCCTCATCCTCAGCCGCTACTGCAGCATCCCGGTGCCTCCTGGATCCATGAAGAAACCCCCCCTGCACGGCACGCCACAATGGGCCGCAAGCTGTTCACTGCGTTGATGTGTTGATATTGAGATATTTCAGTTATTAAATATGAATCATGCATTTGATATTTCTGGCCACTTTGCTCGTCAGCATCCTTTCGCCTTGGCTTCATCCATCGCTAGCGTCATCCGGTACGTATTGCAATCGCCTGCTGGCTTTTATTTTGTCACTTTCATCAAATGAAATACACCTTTCACTTTCTGTTTGGCTAAAATAATATCTGACAATGTAGGCTACTGCAGGTGCACAGCATCGTGCCCAACCTCCCGTCCCAAAATAGGAAATTTTTATATTTAATATGCAGCGTCTTCAGCGTGATGGTGCATGAGGCAGCCTACAGCATCTCAGTATCTTTTGTTCAGCTTGTAAAAATAGCACTCTTTATTATGTATCATTACAACATGTAAATTAACATCACTGGGACACTTTTCCAATCATGTGCATATGTGATATTATGTGCTGTTGTTGTGTGAGGCTATTTGGATTAGTATTGCATAATGCACACTGCATTTATCCGTCTCCTGCAGAGTTTTTCACTTTGACAATAAGCATGTCAAAAGTACCTCTCAATGAAATTAAGCAATTTATATTCTGTATTTAAATAAGCTTAACTGCCATATGTGGTGGTCAGTACACCATTGGCATGTAACTAATGTTACTGAACTGTGTCCTGAAGAATTGCAATGAAGCTGTAGCTACTTAACTCAGTATTATCAATGTGTTTCATGAATAAAGGATGAAATCTGTGTGAGTCTGTGTATGTGTGTGGATGCGGGTTTTTCATGTCTGTGTGGTGGGAATTCTCAGTTTCTCAAGGAGTAGCGGACAAGGTTGAGTGGGACGCAGTGCCAACACTGCTGAAGCAACAGGCAACTGCAGCACCTGCCACAGACAACAGCACACACCATGCAGCAGAGCATGTGATCACATACCCCTCGCGTCTGATCTACTACCTAAATGAGGAGTCAGAAAGTACCTACCATGACCTGGACACACGGGTCAAAAACCAAGCCACAGAGGGCCAGGTAAGCATCGAAGAGGGATGGATGAGGGTGATTGATACTGGCATATGGTGAGAATTTATGTCATAGAAATACAATTGTGATCAATAGCAGGAGTATTTGGACACTTAATAGCAGGCTGTGTGGTCAAGGCTTGGAAGTTTGATGTCCATACAATGGCTTGTGTTAAACCTTAACCTTGTCTTTAATGTCATTTTACTGCACAGTGTCAGACAAAGCAAAGATACAAAGCACACTAACAGACAGGCTTTAACTGGAATGATACCACAGCAACCAGTCTTCCAGTGTACCCACTGTACTTTACGATCTGCCATTTATCCACCACTTCTGTTATTTGTGCTGTAGATAATGTGGAAACTGGATTTTGGCTCTTAGATGGCTTTAATCTATCTTCTGCTTGCCATCATCTGCAGTGACTACTCTTTTCTCCCTTTCAGGCAGTCCACCTCGCTCAAGCCAGTTTCCAGTTGGAGGCATTTGGCTCCAGATTCGTTCTGGATCTAGCATTGAACAAGTAAGTCCCTCTCATCTGATGTAATTAAGCTGAAATGACTGATTTTAAAGATGGTCAGCCACTGTGGTCATTAGAGGAAAACTCCAGATGTAGATTCCTATGCAGTTAGCCGTAATGGCTGTTACAGGGGGCTACTGTCTATGTTTACTTTCAGTCAGACTCAGCAACAAGATTTTGAAATGGCTCATGTAAAAATCATGTTTATTTGAAAAGTTGTAGGAAGCTTGTGTAGCTTGCCGAGATATCTTGTGTCCCTGAATTTCTACAAAAAGTGCAAAGTTAGAATCACAATAGCCACATTTATGGGAAATCTTATCAAACTTCTAGACTTGGTTGAACTTACAGTGAGAGTGATTTGTTTGTTCAGTTTCTGCTGTCAAGGTCATGTTGACAGTAATGTGCCGATGGCTGACAATTGCAGAACGTCATCCGGGTGTTAAATAGAAGCTGTGTAAACCTTGTTCAAACATTCCTGCCACAACAGATCCACATGGACATCTGGGGTTTTAATTCTTAATACAGGGCTATTTAGTTTTACTAAATATAGGTCTAATGTAAGCTAAATATGCACTGTAAGCTGTATATTGTAGGACAAGTTTAACAAGCACAGAATTAAAATAAACATTGTTTTGGAGAAAGACACAAAAAACATGATCAGTAAGTAAAACACAGATCCTCATGATACCTGTGCATCAATCAGAATATTGGAGTCATGTATAAAAAGAGCTTGCTCTTTGTTCCAAGTTAACATCATATCCCAAACATCATCAAAACCAGTGTGAGACTCAGGAGTTGAGTGAGTGCAGAACAGGGATGAATTTATCTAGAACATCATGACATTGTTTGACTATGACTTTGACTATCAAAGCCCTCATAGTCGACGGTGGAAATCTGGCCTGAGGCATCAAAATGACCACAAACCGCCTTGAATTTGTCTGTGCAAGGTACCGGTTCTATGAGCAAGCAATACGTGTCATAGCTGGAAACCCAAGATGACAACACCTGTGATTCTCGTAGGTAGATGACTGTTTGTTTGTAAATGATATGTTCTATAATAATGTCAAATCAATGATTGATGCAGCATCAGTCGAAGATAATGTAATCAGGGAAAGTGTAATTGAATATGTCAGCGTGCCGGTTTCCAGAATCTCCCAAGTGCTAAGAGCAATCTGTTGCCAAAGACAACATTTAGCAAAATTATTTGAAAAAACAAACAATCTCTATCTTTAATGAGGTTTAATTGGTTTGCGTTAAAATTAGCCAAGGGGCAGTTATCCTGTGGTCTGTGATCACTGTCCCATTCGTAGACTCCAGACACTCAATGATATTAATGTACTTCCTTCACAAAGTAGCCAGTCTATATGTGATGGCTTAATGCACACACGTACAAGGACCTATGCTGATTTAATTTCTGGCCCCTTAATGTGATTAAAAGCTGGATTCTGTAGTAAAATATTGTAATTTGATATTGTCTGCATAAGTGAGTGCTGTTAGACTCACACATTTCCGTGATTGTATATTTAGTCTATGTGCTGGTGTCTCCGGTTATCAGCCTGCTGCTTTTCTGTCTAACAATGCAAAACAAAAAAACAGAGCCACCACACAGGACGTGTCATAAACCTTGGTTATTGTTAGTTTTATATCATGAGACACTACCATTCAAATCTACTTTGTGGGTAATTTTATCACAAAAACGTATTATGGAAAGCTTTATCAGGTCAGTTGAGGACATTTTTCTTTCGTTGACAGCTGTTGACACACAGTAATGAAGTGGAATAACTCTGGATGCTTTCCCATCTTTACAGTAGTGTGGGCATCATTTCAGTGCCACTGTAGAAACCTACAAAGTGAATATTTCAGCAGTTGTATGTGTCTTATTGTGCAAATGTACACAGTCAAATATTTTGTCACACTTGTATGTGTATATGTATATGTACACATGTTGTTTGTAGTGTATGTTAGGTAGTACAGAGGCAGATGAAGGAGGAATTGAACATACACGTCCAGGAAGATGGACACGACTGGTACATCATGTTTAACAAGTGTCGTCCTGTACATTGTGAGACGTTCAGGAGTCGCCACATAATACAACAGCAACATTTTAATGCAGCAGTAGAGAGGCATAAAAGTGTGACCTTGATTCGCAGCTGTTTGCTTGTACTGTAGGTTATCTGTGAGACACATGAGCTAACTTCAGTGTGTGCCATTTTTTTTGTGTGTGAGAACAGGGGTTTGAATTCTGCTTGGTGTTGTAGCTGCGACAGTACTGATCTAAATATAGATAGGTCTGCAACCTACCAATGGATGCTACTTTATCTGCTCACCTCTTTTTGTACATTGGACTGCAAAGCAAAGTAGTTTTTCACCATTGAAAAGATGTTTTTTAGTTAAGATGTATTGTATGTTGAGATACGTGAATAAGAAAAGTAAATATTTTTAGTGCTGCTGACCCTTGTTCAGAGCATCGCCGTTTATTTAGACCCAGAGCAGATTACATCAAAGCTACCAGTTTCAGAACTGCGTTTGATCTGGTGCTAGACATAAAAACCTGCAGTTTTTTGGTCCTCCGTATCTGCCTCGCCTCTGTCTTGCTTCCGTGCTGCTGCTGCTGCTGTTGCTGCTGCATTGTGGCACTCTGTCTCCTGTGGACCTCGGGGCAGGACTCCCATCTCATGGTCTTTACACACTCTCACAGCTCTCACCGACATTTAAACACGCACACACACACATCTTGATACATTCCACGTCTGCAATGCTGCCCACTACTCACAGACACACTCATACTAAACACCAATACACTCCAGTGTGACCCCACTCTCCTCGCCCTGCCTCATTTGTCAAGCTATAAATAGCCCCTCACCCAGGAATCTCTCACAGATGCCGCACATGCCTCAACTCTCCTCTCATAATGGTGCACTTCCTGCCCACATGCCGCTCAGCATCACTCAAAAATGTCACACTGCCGGTGTCACAAGACAGATTCATCACTTCCATCCTTTTTTCTGTTTTTTCTGTGCTGCAATGCTACTAGATGTCCATGGAGAGGAGGATGTTTCTGATTTGCAAGGTTACTCAGGGGGGAAAAAGCGCCATTGTGGCAGAAATCGCAGGTTCTTGAAGTCAGCTGTCAGCTAACAGATTGAGTGTGTATGAGGGGCGCTGACTCAGACAGCGGGAACTGCCGTGAGGACCATTGTGTTCAAGGTGAAGCCTAGGCCTCACAATCATTTATCACATTAGGGTTTATTGGCAGCTTTCAGACAAAGTTACTTGTTTCTGTTCCTGTCATGTGTGCTGTTTCTCAACCAGTGGTCTAATTTAGGAAGATTTGAGGAAGAACCACTGGTGAAATATAGCTTCAGATGATTGTTTTCGGTATTCTATCACTTCGACAACTTAAGCACTACTTTTCTTGTTATGACTGTATTTATTTACAGAAAGATCTTTTTAAGTTTTTAAATGCAGTTTTGTTTTTGCAGGTTCTGCCTGTGATGATTAATTATCCTCAGGATAATTGCATCATATTTTCTCCCACTGCACGTTTGAGATGCCATGGGAGTGTTTGTGCAAGCTAATCCAGGCGGAGTAGTGATGAGTGTTCTTGTTTAAACGCCAACCAAAGCAGTGCTCGCCGCTAGTTTAAAACCACAATATGTGAGTCAGAGCTGCATCACATACTTCCACTCTGACCAACTGCAATGTTTGTTTTTACAGTGACTTGCTGTCTTCAGATTATGTTGAGATCCACTATGAAGGAGGCAAACCTGTTCTGTCAAAGGTAACGTCCTTTCTAGTTGTTTTTAGATGCTACAATACACATCTTTCTTCTCATGGTGGAGTCTGCTTGTGTGTTTCCTTCAGATGGTACAATGTGCCCTCCTTTTTTTAGTTTATACAGTCATGCATGTTGTTGTTGAAGGAAAAGGCACAAGATGTTTTGTTTCAACTTTTGGAAAGAGGCCAGGTAGGAAAGGATGTGAGTGTTGATTTCCTGTAAATCAGTTTAAATCTTCTTAGCTGACGAAGAAAAGGACCAAATGTTCAGGAGATAGATAGATAGATGATTTTTAGAGAGCAGAAGCAAAGAGAAGATAGAGAGATGGGGAAGAAAACAGGTTAGGAATGAGAGATGGTTTCTGCTGCTGCTGCTGCTGCTGCTGCTGCTGATTCAGGCAGAGGGCTGGGCATACTGTAGCTGAATCAGCAGGGTTTTGCTCTCCTGCAGCCTCCTGCTGGAGCTCTGGTCACGTGACAAGGTTGAGAAAGCCCTCTGCAGTATCAGTGCAGCGTAGGATGGGTGAAGTGGAGGGGTGGTGTGTGTGTGTGTGTGTGTGGGGGGGGGGCACAATGTCCTCTGGATCTGACAGCTGAGTCACAGATAGTGCCAGGACCCACCTTGCTTTGTATTAATTGCAAATCTTCACTGCACAGACACCCTGCAGAAATGCATTGCAGATATACCAAACTGGCATCTGTGAGACAAGCTGTTACCTCCTCTGAGATGTTAGAAAATTCTAACACATGATAATTAAGTTAAAAAAAATATGACACATTCCACGTATAGACAGTTTTGTGTGTTGTGTTGCCAGCAGTGTTGCTTTAGTTATGGCTGGGATTTGCTGTGATGCTGCATTAGCACTTTGTCTTCTTCCCTCAGGGCGGTGAACACTGTTACTACCATGGCCAGGTGAGAGGGAGCGATAACTCCCATGTGGCCTTATCTACCTGCAACGGGCTGCAGTAAGTGAACAGCAGAGTTGTTGGTAATCCTCACCACGTTCAGAATATCTGTGGATACACTCATCTCTGCTCCTATTGACTCAATATTGACTGCCTTCTCTCCCTTTTCTTCTCTCTCTGCTTGGCAGCGGGATGTTTGACGATGGACTCTATATGTATCTAATTGAGCCCTTACAACAGACTCATTCCATCGTAAGTTATTCCTGTCGCAGTGAACCCAAATACGTATCACACACACAGGTTTTGCCTCGCTACTCATGTAGGGTCACCTCCATGCACAACTCCCCTTGCTGCTTACTGCTGTTTACATTATCAGCTGAGGATATCCTAATCACTCCAAGGAAATTCCTTTTTTTAAAGGAAGGCGATGAAACAACCTTATTGCCAAAGTGAACATGTAATTAAGTACATTACCCTGTCTTCTAGACTACTCAATTATGACATTGTTTAAATGTTTACTAGATTTTATAGCTGAATGTTTATTGTTTTTTTTATTGTTATTTGTTAGTCTTAGTATTAGGGCTGGGAGATATGGTTGCAATGAGGGATACAAAGAGAAAAAAAAAAGAAATCAGTACAAGGATATTTATGATTTCAGTATGCATCATGATATGAAAAACAGTTTGAAACTGGAATAGGTAGACATTTTGGGATATATGCTTATCCACTTTCTTGCCGAGAGTTAGATGAGGAGATCCATACATCTCTAATTTCTGTAAATATGAAGCTACAGCCAGCAGCTGCTTAGCTTAGCTTGGCATAAACACTGAAAGCAGAGGGAAACAGGTAGCCTTGGTCTATCCAAAAAAAAAAAAGTGCCTGTGCCTAACAGAACATCTAAAGCTCACTAATTAACACGTAGACCTTGTCTGTTTATTCAATGTGTCAAAACAACAATCTTTTAACACAAGTTTGCCTCACCCATTTAGGATACAGCTGCAAGGCCTCATAAACTAAGAAGAACAGCCACCCTTCGCGGGAACAATGATTCACAGGAACAGGGTAAGTATTTCCATCACTGTCATCCATCATCTTACATAACTTCTCCATCAGTCCTCTACGTCTGACCATCGCCACACCTCTCTTGCCCCTTTCTTCACCTTCCCGTTACATATGTTCAGTGGTCATGAAAACCATTAGGCGTAAACATTTAATTATATGTAGTTTTGATTAGTCAGAAATGGAAAACAACTTGGGAATTAACTGGAATTATTTTTACAGTGTTATAAGCATAAAATGTTGTGTTGCTGCCACTTCTACCATTTTGCCAAGTGTAATGTCTTCTCTAGTCTAGCATATATTCTTAAACACAGTGCTTCATGGAAAATACAGGGAAACGATTTTGGATATGCTGTGGAAAAAAGAAAAACATATCTGTGGACTGGAACTCATGACAGAGGCATACTCAGTTGTAAATAAAGAATATGTGTGTTCAAGTGTCACTTTCCTTGTGTGTGTTGGCAGTTGAGGAAGAGGAGCAGTTCTTCTCAGAGCTGGATGACTTGTCCTGGCTGAAGCGCAGGAAAAAGCGAGCAGTAAGTCCCTCCCTAAGTAATGTAGCAAACTTTAGTTCACCCACCCTTGATTTGTTATACAATGAGTAACTTTGTAATAGTGTACATGGTCAAAGTTTTCAAAATATACTGTTCAAAGGAAAAACTCCACTACCCGATAATTGGTGATGGTTTTTATTTTGCAGATGCCTCGCAGTATATTTGAGGAAATGAAGTATTTGGAGATCATGATTGTCAGTGACCACAGTATGGTATGTGTTGTCATTGAAAGCAACAACAATAATAAGTGCCTGCTTTCACTTTCATACTGTATAACTGGTAGTTTCTCGTATACATCAGAAAACTAATTTACATTTCAGACCTACTCTGCTTTTTCTCCACAAGAGGGAGCAGGGCCATTGACTGTAGAATGCTATATTGAGTGAGCGCCATCAAATCACTACAGTTTATCTATGCCTTTGTTCTGTTTCTTTGTTCCTGCAGTATAAACGATATAAAACTAAGCAGCACACGAGGAATTTTGCCAAGTCTGTGGTGAATCTTGTGGATGCTGTGAGTAAACTTTTTTTGAGAAATGTGTAGTTTATATTTTATATAGATCAATTTCAGAATTTTGTTAAAACAGTCCCCAGAGGATGAATCCTTTTTCATATAGCGTCACCAGCAGGTCAAATTTCTCACTTGTCCAGTACAAAATCTCTACATTTACAAGATAGATTGACACAAATTTTGGTACAGATTTTCCCCAAATAATTCATCCCAATGACAGATTTTCCTCTAGCGCCTCCAGCAGCAACAAGACAACAATTTGGGTATGTTTGTTTTGTTTAGCTGGCTAATATACTGAATTGAGATGGTTAACATAGTAAACATTTTTTCATGATGATGATGTTATCATTTAGCTCAAAGCTCCGCTGTGCTTATGTACAACCTTACAGAGTGGCTACTATGGCTGTAGACTCTTGTTTCTTGTTGTTTGAAGGCTGAGATATAACATTTCACCCATGATAAGGTAGACTATATGTAGCATAGGGGCATACAGTACAACACAGAGGCATTGAGAAAATGGTGACTCCCTGTCCTTAAAGTGTGAGCCCAGTGATATATTATTCAGCACAGCTGAAGACCTCCTCATGTGTCATAATGGAGTTCATTTCTAACCCTGATTCGGCCCCGTAGTTGTCTTATCGTTAGTCCTAAAGTATTGTGCTGGTGTTTTCTCGTCATGTGCATTAACACTACTTTGTTCCTCCTTTATCCCAGTGTGCCTCATCCCCTCGTCCATCCTCCTCAGGAAGTACAGATTCAAATTTACACCCAGTGTTGTTCTCCTCTCCCTGTACTGTTGCTTCTGTCTCTCTCTGCTTTTTCGCTCTCTCTCTCTGTCTTTCTTTATTCCTCCCATTCACTGCACGCTTCAATGACAGATCTTCAAAGAGCAACTACATACACGTGTGGTGCTCGTTGCTGTGGAGATCTGGACAGACAAGGATCAGATCCCCATCAGCGTGAGGCCGCTGGAAATGCTGCGGGATTTCTCCAAGTACCGGCAACAGAGCATCAAGCACCATGCCGATGCTGTGCACCTCATCTCGTAAGTTCTTTATTTAAACAAAATCTGTTTCCATGGTAATTTGGTGCATTTCTTTATTAATGTGGAGAATCTTTCATTGTTATCTAATGTTAAGCTTTATTTTCAGTATTTCGGGATTCTTTTGAATTTTTTTTCAATCAAGTCTATGTCCATCACAGAAAAATCTGTGATGGACATGTATTTTGTTTGAAATAATCAAATAAAATTCAAATATCAAGCGTAATGAATAATATGGAAAAGTCTTTGTCCAAGTACTATTTAACCATCCATCTATGTTAAAGTTAATTTTGTTATTACTGTTGCATAACCGAAGTTATAAGTGAATTAGGTGCTTTCCAGAAGAGTGTTTTTTTCTATTGTTGCACTTCATTTCTACTGTGTACCATTGCATTGCTTTAAATAACTAACCAAGATCTTAGTTTGATATCATTTTGATGCAGCCTGATCTATGGTTTGACCTTCACTCTGTATGTCTTTGTAAGTTCATGGTGCTCTCATCACACCTGCACTCAATGTACATACTGTATAGCTACAGCTGCATGTATTTGAAATGGTATTATGATTTCCAGAGTGAATATTTATGTCAAGTAATGGGGTTAGGGTTTGGCTGACTTTCTGAATCATATAATTCTCTATGATGTTGTTTGTTGTTCACGTCTTCTGTCATTGCTGTAGAAATGTGACCTTCCACTACCGCAGAAGCAGCGCGGCATACTTTGGAGGCATGTGTTCTGTGAGCCGTGGAGTAGGGGTCAATGAGGTCAGATTTACTAACTTCTAGCATTGATCTGTACACGAATCACAGAGTGTGTGACTGCAGGAGAATAATCCCTTGTCTCTGCTCTGTCCACAGTATGGCACCAGCATGTCCATGGCAGGGTCCTTATCCCAGAGCCTGGCTCAGAACCTGGGCATGCAGTGGGACCCGGCATCCAAGAGAAGTATACATGAAACACACGTTGTTATCCCACAGCTAGTGTAGGTGAATTAGGGATGGTCAGGCTATTCAAAGCCAGCAAACGTTCAGATTGCTCAAATGACAAAAATAAACTTTTCTGTTTACCCCTTGTTGTATTTAACCATGCAGATAGATTTTTGTAAACTTTTTTTTGTTTTAGAGGACCCTGTGGTCACTCATCTCAGTTAAGGCTCTTCTCTATTCCCAATTAAATTAGGACAGCAGAGTCACTGCCCAGGCTGATAAACACCTCAACGCCCTTTTATGCTAGCACTTTTGTCTCATTAAAAAAAAAATATATATATATATACATATTGTTGTTCAGTTGTTTGCTTGAGATGAATGCTGTCCAGTAGACTCCATCCAATTCTAAATTACATCTAGCTCTTGTATCACTAAAGATGAATGCACTTATTTTAAGAGAATGTAATGCAATTTGCTGAGGTTTTGAGTTACCATGCAGATAGAAACAGAGACTTCTGATGATCTTTTTCCCAGTTTTTAAATGTTTGGTAGAAAATAGTTCTCAGTAAAACTGTCCGCAGAGAGATCTGTGGTTTTACCTGATTATTCAGACATGTGAATTTTTCAGATGTCCTTTTTCAATGCTTTGAGCATCAGGAATTTATACAGCCTCAATAGTATTGACTGCAGATCTTACAAACTGTTGTCTGGCATGGCTGTATACCTTCAGGCATAAGTAGGAATCGGATAATAACATTGTGGTAATGTTTTGTGTTAACCGAATCACACAGTTCAAAATATCTCAGTTACATTAAAGCAACCTACTATAAGTACCTTAATAGCTTAGATATAAGACGGAACATTTTTCTGTAATTTATATTTGGACAAGTGGGGTTGTCTTAGATTTGAGGTCTAGACACTTAAATCTTCAGGCAATTAAAATAGTATATGGCTCCTATAAAACAAAAAGTTGCTTTTTGACTGGACCACAGTGTTTCTTGTCAACTCTTATCTGTGCCAGGAGTGACAGATGGAGAGATGCGCCGATTGTCTTGAAAAAAGTGGTCCAAAAGTAGACTAAATGAGTCATGCTCAAGAATGATTTATGCCATTCGTTTTAAGATCATATTTTTATCACAGTGCTTAATGAGGCAAAGTCAGAGTCTAACAGCTGCCATGTTTGAAGACTGGAAGCTCAACCATCAGAGAGATTCTTTTTATTGTCTCAAAATGGGGCTAGCTTGATAGGAGATTGTGAGGATGTCAGTGGAAAATAAAGTGATGAATTCTTCGTGAAAGCTTTGGAAATCAGGTGCTAAATCCACTGATCAATGCTGACTTTGTTTTATTTATTTTATCTCTCTCTCTTTCTGTGTTTTTTTTCTGTTTCCTGTTTGCAGAGGAATGTGGTTGTGTTGAGACGTGGACTGGATGCATAATGGAGGACACTGGGTAATGTCTAACATATGCCTGACACACACACACACACACACACACACACACACACA
>NC_060156.1:14437234-14471340 GCF_021292245.1 Micropterus dolomieu | reverse complement strand
AAACTTTTACGTATCTTAGGCAATAAATAAAACACAGGAGTGAGAGGCTATTCAATTTTCAAAAAGTCATACTGTTTCTTAGTAATCTTTTAAAAGAGGATAAGGCTCCCATTAGAAATGGGAACATGGATTATGCCATTGCTAGACATTATAGAGAGAAAAACCATGGCAACATTAAATTTATTGGCATTGAAAGATTGAGTCCTAATCCAAGAGGGGGTAACTTGATTAACCAACTTTTGAGAAGGGAAGCTTTTTGGATTCATAAATTGATAACAATTGAACCTCATGGACTGAATGAGACACTAGATTTGAGCCCATTCCTGTGATGTTGATTATTATATGTCTATCTTTGAGGTGGGTTTTTCCTTCAGAGAAAGTTAAGATACTAAATGTCCTACCCTCCCTTTTAGGGATATCTGATAGAGGTAGGAACGTCAGGCTATTTTGCCTTAAGATACTTATGAGTTCCTGTAATGTTGTAATTCTTGTTACTTATGTATGTTTAATTTTTAATATATATATATATATATATTATATATTATATATTTTTTTGATGTTTGTTGATCTGTTTGGATAATTATCACATTTAGTGCAGCGACAGGCTATTTTGCCTAAGATAGAGTTCCTGTTATGTTGGAATTCTTGTTACCAATGTATGTTTAAAATATTGTGATGTTTGTTGATCTGTTTGGATAATTATTACATTCTTGCCGTTTATATTATAAGACTTTGTATAAGATGTTGATTTTATAGATTGTATATACATGAGAAAGGTATCATTGAAAAAATGGATTGTGCTGGTCACATGACCTGCACAGGGTCTACGTGGCACACCTGTAAGTTTTATTGTAATTTCACTGAAGAAGCAATGGACGAAACGCATTGCTCACAATAAAGGTAGTAAAGTCAGATCAGTGTGTGGTAGTTTGTTTTTTGACTTTACACACACATATATATATGTATACTGTACTGTATGTATGTAACTGTGACGTTTTTTTAAACCTTGTGTTTGAGCTTGCATGGGTAGCCATGTGTGTATGTGCGAGTGTACAAGATCATTGTGCTGTGCAGCAGGAATATAAGTGAACTTTTCCATAGTCTACCGTGACAATTAGTCCACAGTGGAGTTTTGAACCGTATGACTCATGTAGTCTGTCTACTTCTTGTTTTCTTGTGTCTCGCCTGACATCAGCCGGCAGCTCTGCTGAGGTAATAGGCAGATCTGATGGCCAGACTAAGACCTAAGCGTGAAACTGAGACTACAGAGGAAGCTGAAACCTGACAGTTCACAGTAGTTCTTTAAATCATGTAGGAACAAGGGACATGGAGTCTGTCAAGGTGTAGGTAGCATGGGTATAGGGTGGGGGTGACATAGGCCATGTAGGCACTCAGATACAGTCTTACTGGGTCACTGACAGTTAAAGAGTGTGTGAACTGATAGACGGCAATGGATACTTTGCTTTGAGTTGCTTACTGTGCCGTAAAGGAATAGTTTACATTTACATTTTAGGAAACTTTTTTGCTCTCTGGCAGAGAGTTAAATGTGAAGACTGCTATTATTCCCATACCTGTCCGTTAAATGTACAGTCAGAAGCTGGTTAACTAAGCCTGGAAAGACTGGAAACAGGGGGAAACAGCTGTCTAAAAGTAGAAAATTGGCCTACCAGCACCTCTAAAGCTTACTAATTAACATGTTATATGTTTTTTATTTAACTCACAAAAACACAACAATTAGCAGTTTTACCGTGGGTTATGTGCGTTCTTTTTCTTGACTGGGAATGGCAACAGATCAGAGCCAAGAAATTTTCAAAGTAAGCATATGTATGTAGTACACAGGTTCAGTGCAGTTATTGAATCTCACTAACTTTGAAGATTAATATCAGAGTTTTCAATGCATAGTTAAGGTGCATTAAGTGATTAGAAAAGGGAAAAGGAATCGATCATATCCCTGCACATGTGAAGTATATAGTCTGTGTGTGTGCTGGGATAGGATGATGTTGATACTCGAGGATTTGTTGGTTTAACACTTATCTGTACAGCTGTAAGGAGATTAAAGGTTTATCCTCATTTGTTGTTTATCCTGTAAAGTATACCATCATGAAAAGCTGGTGAACAAGCATAAAAGGACAAAACAAAGCAAATACACTAGTGCAAAAAAAAGTGTGATGTTAGGAGCAGTAGTTGTAATGTTTGTTGATGAAAATGTCCGTAAACTATGTTTTCACACGCAGACGCTTGTAAGTAATGTCTGAATTTTTGAACGCACTATGGGTGTAATCCAAGCTTATCAAAGTGCTTTTTAGTTGACTCTGTGTATCTAACTTGACATTTTGTGGATGTTGTAAAGTGTTTACCGACCAAACGCCACATAGACACAAACATTCTCCAACCAGACAGTTTGCCTCCTTTAGTCACCCAGTCAAAGTTTGTTCTGGATGTCCTGTCGCCATCTTTAACTGATTGTGCCTTCTCATTTGGAAAAGTCTGCAAAGTACCTGTTCACAGCTTCACGAAAGCATTACTCCGTCTGAGGTTGAGTCAGCACGTGTAACAGCTGCTCAGGGGTTTAAGCAGGGTGTGGCTTCTAGTTCAAATTGCAAACTTGCATTGGTGTGGACACAGCTCAATGTATAAAACGCATCAATTGCCAGGGGAGAAATAGACTTCCACGAAAGCTCCGTGTGTATCTGGAGGGGCCATTGATATGTGCATGGCCTATCATTCATTAATGAATGGAAGCTGCACACAGACATCATAAGTAGAGGCTCAGGACTTTTGTTTGTTGGGGAACAGAGGCAATGCTGTCATCCACTGCATTATGGATAGAGTTCCTGCGCAGAGCTCACAAAGCCCATTCAGTCATCCTAACACGCCAGTTAAATCTTTTACGATGTTCCTCACTGTTCAGACTATCAGGTAGCAACATCTCTGATACCTCCAGGCTCCAAAAGACTAGGAACGAGTCAAAATATGAACGGTGTGTTTGCCATGGCAGACACGGGAATGCACAGCAGACGTCCAAACAGTTCAGCTTCCCGTTACCTTGTTTGCTCAAGCACAATTTGTTATCAGTTGAAGATGTGCGTCACATTAAAGTTTCACACAGACTTAATCAGTAAGGTGAGCCTGACACTCCTTTCTTGTTATGAGTTTTTGGTGACAATGAAGCAAAGGCATCAATTATTGAAGTTCCAAGCAGACAAGCGGGCTAGGCCCACAGTATGTGTAAATCCTTCAGCACTTATAAAGACAAATTACATGGTGCAGTCTTCGCAGTCGCAGTTTTAATATAAAGGTTAATTTATGTTAAGTTTACTTTCTTACTTTACCTCCTCTAGTAGTTAATCCTTTGTTTGTTACCCAATGCTGCATCCTAACATTTCAAGGTAACTACTGCCGCTACTACTATAATTACTACCACTGCAACTCTACTC
This sequence comes from Micropterus dolomieu, assembly GCF_021292245.1. Taxonomy (NCBI): domain Eukaryota; kingdom Metazoa; phylum Chordata; class Actinopteri; order Centrarchiformes; family Centrarchidae; genus Micropterus; species Micropterus dolomieu. The sequence goes on along the minus strand of NC_060156.1, from coordinate 14,467,903 downwards.
TACTGAATCCTTTTATTTTTTGTCCTCTCTCTATTCTTATAATACAAAATAACACTCTCACTGCCCACCACCACTCACAAATACACTAAAGGTGCCAACTGGAACAAAACATGGATTCAGAGTGATGCCATTATTTGTTCCACAAATTACCTTCTAGAAAGAGGTTCTTTAAAGAACTTCTGCAAGTGAATCCTTAAAGAACCCCCAAAGGTTCCTCAAAGGCCCATCAAAAATGGTTTTCCAAAGAAGGTTCTTTAAAGGAACCATTTTCAATAGTCCTTTTTGGACCTAATTGGTTCCGTAAAGAACCTCTTTTAAATGGTTCTTTATTAATTTTTCAGAATATATGTTTTTTTGAGCGTTTTAAATCAAATTATTATGGCAAGGTTGAAAAACAAGTACTTGAGCATAGTTTCTGGATGTTTATCGACACTTCATTACAAACACGAAAGGTATTAAAAAGGTCAGCTTCAGAGGAGCACAGAGTACGTCCAATGGACCTGTTGGCAAGACACAAACACAACATCAGTAACTATGAGGGTGAAAATTTACACCTAAAACCTTAAATTAACTTGTGGATCCTACTAAAAATCAAGAAACAATGCATTTAACAGACACATTGTCACACAAAACGTGAAAGCTTTGCAACAACCAGGCTTCTGCAAGGTTCCAAGTTAAACCACCTTTGGACCTTTTACATGCCACATACTGTAATTTAATACCCATTTCCCACCGTCATCATACCAGCCAAAGCATGAACACATGATGAAAAACAGGAACATAGCCAAGACGTGATCTTGAACTCCCAGTACTCCACAATAAAGGATTTAACAGCCTCCTGCACACACAATCCAATGTCGAAACACTCCTACTTTTAGTCAGTAGGTGTATAATGTCTGAGCCTTTCGGACACACTTTTGTATCTGGTTTTAGTGTCTACAGCAGGCAAGAAAATACTATAAAATAACATCTTTTGGAGGAAACTTAAAACATTTATTTTCAAGACCTGTAAAAACCTGAACAAATGCATACAAATTCATATGTGCAAACCTTCAAAGTTAAAAGAAGAAACCATCTAGAAAAGAGACAAAGATGTAAAAAGTGGCAACTGTCAGACAGCTTCATATGTCCAAAAAACAATTATATTGTACTTGAAAGTGCTGCACCAAGAACCTGCTCTCAGTATCTTTCGGGCTTACAAACGCCTAACTCCATTTAAAGTGACATACTAAAGGGACATGAAGTGCATTTGCACAGCTATTGTTACTCTGGTAGTTCAAGATATATACCTCCAAAAATGATAATGTTCTCCAGCTGACCTGAGTAGGCAACACTGTAAATCTGATGTATTGCCAATACAGCCAACACTCACAGCCAAGGAAATGTCAACCGCTCCATTTCCCATTATCATTTTGTGCCCATCCATCTGGACATTCACTGAAGTGCAGTCACTCAGTGGCTCTCCGTCACTGCTGTTCAGGGTGATTGTGGGTGTTGGGCTCAATGGATCCTGACACAACACATTCAATGCTTACAGCTGTACTTTATGAGATTTGGATGTTTACAAATTTAATCATTTATACAGCACCTTTTCTGCAAAGTTACTATACTCTTCTCGAGCTATTTTTCTAAATATCTACAGGCCCTCTAAATACTTTGCAAATTTTTTTGATGACTTTGGTGAACTGCTGTCTATAATCTGTATTGACTTTGACTGTGTGGTTATTGTTGGTGATTTTAACATCCATGTTGACAACCTCCAGGACAGAGGGACTAAAGAACTGTGTTGTGTTCTTGATAATTATGGACTGACCCAACATGTGAAGGAGCCCACACACAATAAGGGGCACACTTTGGACTTAGTCATCTCCAAGGGTCTGGACATTTCCAAGGTTGTGGTGACTGATGTTGCTCTCTCTGATCATTCCTGTGTTTTCTTTGAGAGTGCTATCTGCGTGCACACAAATGTACAAACAGAGGTGATCACAAAACGGCATATCACTGAAAACACTAGTGAAAAATTTATTGAGGCTTTCTCCTCGACACCTGCCCCCTCATGGGTCTCAGTGAATGAGCTTGTAGATAATTTCAGTTCTAAAATTATAAATGTTAATGATGCCATTGCACCAGCCAAGGTGAAGGTGGTCTCTGGTAAGAGAAGATCTCCATGGAGAAATGCCACACTGGTTACAACTCAAAAAAGAGAGTGTCAAAAAGCTGAACGCAGGTGGCGGAAAACAAATCTCCAGGTTCATTATGACATCTATAAAGAGAGACTTCGCATTCATCATTTAGAACTGAGAAATGCAAGGCGGTCCTTCTTCTCTGACATCATCACCAAAAACACTAATAGTGCACGTGCCCTGTTTGCTACTGTCGACAGGCTAACCAACCCTCCTGTGTCTGTAGCCTCTGAACTTCTATCCACCAGGGCCTGCAATGAATTTGCCTCCTTCTTCACAGACAAAATTCAAACAATTAGACAAGCAATCAGTGCCTCCATGTCAGTAACAGGATATGTCTTGTCCCTGTGTCCACTTAAAAACAATTCATATAGCATGAGACATTTTGATTCTATTAACCATAAAAACACTGGAGGACATAATACAACATCTGAAATCCTCTTCATGTTGCCTTGATATTCTGCCAACAGGTTTTTTCAAAAATGTTTGTAAATGCATGGCCTCAGATCTTCTACAAATTGTCAACATGTCTCTCCTCTCAGGTTTTTTCCCCACAGGCCCTGAAAACTGCAGTCATTAAGCCAATCTTAAAAAAAAGCAATCTAGACAGTTCACTAATGACCAATTATAGGTCCAAATATATATCAAATCTCCCATTTTTAAGTAAAATCATTGAAAAGGCTGTTTTTCAACAGCTTAGTGCTTTCTTGGCACTAAATAACTGTTTTGATGTCTTCCAGTCAGGTTTTCGACCACACCACAGCACTGAGACAGCTCTTGTTAAGGTCTTCAATGACATCCATTTAAACACTGACAGTGGCAGAATTTCAGTCTTAGTATTATTGGATCTCAGTGCTGCATTCGACATGGTCGACCACAACATATTTCTAGACAGACTAGAAAACTGGGTTGGACTTTCTGACACAGTACTAAAATGGTTTGAATCCTACTTAAAGGACAGGGACTACTTTTTGTCTATAGGTAATCACACATCTGAGCTGACAAAAATGACGTGGAGTTCCCCAAGGCTCCATTCTGGGGCCTCTTTTGTTTAACATTTACATGCTTCCACTGGCTCAGATTATGAAAAACAACACCTACCTACTTACATAACCATTTAACCAGAGGACTATGATCCCATACGGGTGCTGAGTAACTGTATTGAGCAGGTAGACAATTGGATGTGCCGGAATTTTCTTCAACTGAACAAAGATAAAACTGAAGTTATTGTTTTTGGAGCCAGGGAGGAACGATTGAAAGTCAGTGCTCGACTTCAATCTGTAATGTTAAGAACCACAAATCAAGCCAGAAATCTTGGTGTAGTCATGGACTCAGACCTGAATTTCAGGAGCCACATTAAGACAATTACAAAGTCAGCCTACTATCACCTGAAGAATATATCAAGGATTAAAGGACTTATGTTTCAGCAAGACCTGGAAAAACATATCCATGCATTTATCTTCAGTCGACTCGACTACTGTAACAGCGTCCTTACAGGGCTCCCTAAGAAATCCATCAGACAGCTGCAGCTGATTCAGAACGCTGCTGCTCGAGTCCTCAATAAGACCAAAAAAATGGATCACATCACTCCAGTTGTGAGGTCTATACATTGGCTTCCTGTATGTCAAAGAATTGATTTCAAAATCCTGCTGTTAGTTTATAAAGCACTAAATGGTTTAGGGCCAAAATACATTTCTGATCTTCTGCTTCGTTATGAACCATCCAGACCTCTCAGGTCGTCTGGGGCAGGTCTGCTTTCTGTCCCCAGAGTCAAAACTAAACAAGGAGAAGCAGCGTTCAGTTATTATGCTCCATATATCTGGAACAAACTCCCAGATAACTGCAGGTCTGCTGAAACTGTCAGTTCTTTTAAATTAAGACTAAAGGCTTTTCTTTTTACCATTGCTTTTAATTAAATATTTGAGATTTTTATTTTTACCACTGCCTTTAACTAGTAGATTGATAACTTACACTGCACTGTAACTTTTACTGTCCTGTTTTCTTTTTCTTTGTTTTTAGCTTTTTACCATTGCTTTTAATTAAATATTTACACGGTGAGAAATGAGTAGGTAATTGAGTGAAAAGATAAAGAGAGTGAGTTGCTTTTATGTTTTATGTAAAGCACTTTGAATTACCTTGTTGTTGAAATGTGCTATACAAATAAACTTGCCTTGCCTTGCCTTACAAGGTGCTTAACAATAAAATTAAATATAACAATACAATGAAAATACGATAATACAGTGAAAATAAACAGTAATATAAGGAAATAATAATAATGTAGTAAATTAGAAACATGGTATAACAGAAAGACTAGTGCAGCAGTAGTAGAGGATAGATTCAAATAAAATGGATCTTAGGATTTATTTTAAGGTGTTTGCAGACTGTGATGCTCTCAGCTCCTCTGGCAGTACTATTATTATTATTAGTATTAGTAGTAGTATACACTTTCATTTATAAAGCAAATTTCTTAACAATGTGCAATACAAAAGGAAGTATAACCAGACAAGGTAGATAAAAGGCCAAAGGAGCACAGAAGAAGAAAAGAGAATAAAATGACTATATGACTATATGAATTATATCTGTGATTAAAGAGCAATTTTTAAAAAAATGCACAGGGGTTAGTCAGAAATTGCAGAAGATTTAGAGTGTATGTGAGCATAAACTGCAGACTGAGACCCAAGCTTTACATAATTGTCTTTCTAACAAAGGATTAGTGTAACTATTGTGAAAATTATTGTTAGCCAGGTGTCAGGCGTGTTAAAGAAGTTCTCGGAGACTCGTGATGACTTATTGAAACTTGGCCGAGGAGACCTGGGCATCAGTTTATAGAGTTTAACACCATAAAGAAACCTTCTTTGGTCTGAAATATTTATTTCTCTGCTTTTTCCTTAGTGTCTTTCCCTGCAAGGCTATCTTTAACTGGCCTAAATCTGAACAGCCAGTGGTTTCATGGCTTTGCTTCCCATCGGAGACTGTGAGTCTGTAAATGTGAATGATTCCAAGAGAACACTGTTATCTGCTGGCCTGATACCTGACTGTCTCCATATCGGTCAAGCTGTCGTCATCTCGACAAGACAAGGCAAAGAACTATAGCTGGGAATTTCAGGGAGCAACTGCTGGGGTCTGCTAGTGACCCCAAGACTGACCTGTTCCTGGGCATATCTTACCTGAATAAGGCCTACTAAGAAAAATTCACAACATTACTACATTTAGCTGACACTTTTATCCAAAGCGACTTACAATTGCATTATATTTCAGAGGTCGCATTCCTCTGGAGCAACGAGGGATTAAGTGTCTTGCTCAGAGACACATTGGTGGATGGGTCACCATGGGAATCAAACCCAGGACTCTCGCACCAAAGGCATGTATCTTATCCATTGCGCCATCACCACCCCGTGTGAGAATCAAGTATCCACTTACTGGCCTGTTGTGGTTTGACTGCACCTGAATAAGTGTGTGCGGACATCAGTAGGGCACCCTCTGTCCATCAAAATCGTCTATATAGAGCAAATTAAATGCAGTTATGGACAACTGTTATAGTTCTGCCACTACTAGCCAAGTATTAAAGTTATATCAATGTAATGTTACGGTAGTTAGCAAAAATGATCTTACTACAAGTTACTTTTGTATTTGATCTAATTGCTGTACCTCTGCAAACCAGCCAAAAGATACAAGGCTTCTATTCACAAATGCAGTGATGTTCCTGAATCAACTGCCTATAAAAAGGAAAGTAGCATAAAGTATTATTTAGTAATAGTTGAAAACACACTTAGATAAGTTCCTTAGCATAACTGAAGTTGTGGTTAATTGTGTAAATATTAAACTGTAATAACAATGATTGATTAATAGGCAACATTTGCTCTGATAACTGTAAACCTAATTATAGCAGTATATAGGCCACACACAAACCCTCATCATCCGTTCCTCTCTTTTAAGATTCCTCTTACACCAATTGGACATGGATGCATTACAGATGAGCATTCCAGTCAGTCAAATATGATACTTCCAGGACATAATCAACATGAACAGCTTGGTAGGTTTATAACATAAAAAACTACTGTAAAACTTGACTTTCAAACCTAGTGCCAGTTAGACTCCTGTCCCTTTTCCTGGCCTGGTGTGGCTGCTTGTTTTGACAAATAAACACAGGTCTCTATTAGACGTCTGGTCTGGTTTTTACTGAACTTCTTTAGATGTATAAAACCTCTTAAATCCTACAGAGTCACTTGCTTGAGCTTGTTCTAAGATGCTTAAATTGTGCATAAAAATATCAATGTAAATAATTTTTGCAAATAACTTTTGTAAATAATAATAATAATAACTTTATTTGTGTGGCACTTTTCAAAACCAAGTTACAAAGTGCCGTACAGTGAAACAAACGAAATGAAAATTAAATTAAAAATCAACAATAAAATCAACATTAAAAAATACGATAACAGCAATAATTCAAGTTTATAAAAACGACATACGATAATAGTGAGATTTGAGAAGAGATTTAATAGAGGCCACTGAGTTTGCCTGCCTAAGATCTCCGGGCAGGGAGTTCCACAGCTGAGGGGCCCGAACAGCAAAGGCTCGGTCACCTTTAGTGACAAGACGAGACTTTGGAACCATTAGTAGAGCTTTGCCAGAGGATCTCAGGCGTCGGTCCGGCTTGTAGGGAGTTATCAATTTCAAATAAGGACATGTTAATCGTTTAGTTCAATTTATGTAAACAATTCAGATTTACCATTATGTGTATGCAAGAGACACTAAAAAAGTCAAAATGTTATACAAGTAATATTAATACTGGTTGAAATAAACAATTAGTGGCCTATTTCCCATCTTTGCTGAGCAAGAGATTTGTGCGAAAGGAATTAAAGGCCTGTCCAAAATATAGGCAGGGTGAGTTCAGTGTTTGAAGCAAATAATCCCCTCTAATGGAACTTGAGAACTTTAACCTTATGATTGGTGAGCACAAACAAAATGTCTGCTTAGGGACCACTAGGCAGCTTGCATCTCTAGACACGAATCACCATGACAAAGACTACTTGGGCACAAAAACCAACAGCATAGAAATGGAGTTGCTTGCTATTAACCCCCCTGTAGAGGTCACAAGGGCACCAAAGTCAATCGATGACAAAACTTTACTGGAAAGCATCTGAGTGGAGGTTGTATGCCTGCTTAATGCACTGCCTGTCTCAAATGGCTCTCTGAAGAAGAAGTACGGGAAACATCTCTTTTTGTTTTTGAAGGAAAGCTTTGTGGAAATATTATCTTGAATATTTCCTCTACATTTGTGATTGAAGTCTCTGACACCAACAATGTATTTGCGGTGCGTGCGCACTTTCTTAGGAGCCTGAATCTATGTTATTCCACTGCCAAACAATGTTGAAATGGACTAATGATTATTGCATGCTAGTGCTGAACAATTTTGAAACAATATCTAATAGCGATTATTCTGACTGATTTTGCAATAGCAATGTGATTTGGGGAATTATCATTTATACATAATTATTCTCATTTTCATTGAAACACATTTTGAAATGAATTATGGTGTGTTTTGTTGATGTTTTCTTAAGTCCCTAGATTATCATGTGGAGGCCAGGATATCTGCAGCACAACAATATTTAATTTAAAATGGTATTTTGACACAAATTTGACCTTCAACAAATATTGCACCTCCTGCGATTTGATCGATTGCAATAGGCCATATTGCGATTTAGAAGAGATTTTGTTTAATCGTTCAGCCCTATTACATGCTATATGGGGTGATATTCGAGTCTTTACTGTATGGTATTAAACATTTTTATCAACAGTGGCAAGAATCTGTTGTGAAGTACATTTAACCCTCATTTAAAGCAGCCATTTTCTCTTGATTACTAATTTGAATGAGATGTCATTCCAAGTTTCATCTTGTAAACATTACACACATCAGTCATTCAGTAGAAAATGTGTCTTCTGATTTGGAGATTTTAAGGAATAATGGCAGAATTAATTAAAAAAAATAAACAAGTGATCTAATAAACTAAACCATGACCTCAAATCTTCCATAATGCTGAAGTAAATTTCTTTGTATCTCAATAAATGTGCATAAAGTTTTAAAGACAAAATGTTCTTTTTGTTTGTTGTTTAGTTCTCCGAATTATTTATCTGGTAACGTTTATCAGTAGAATGAGTTGATTTGCACAATTAAAAACATCTTTGAAGCGTACTTGTACTTGTTGTAGACTAAAATAAAGGAGTACTTTTTTATAAGATATTGGTATTGTAAAATATCAGAACATGTTCTTCAAGTATAATTACAGAATGTTGTAACTTACTCAAATAAAATGTACTTATAGTAATAAAAAGTAGTTCAAATGAATGCTCTTTTAAAGCTCTTTCAATATATCAGTTTATTTTCTCCACAACATCTATATTTAAATTATGTGTAACTTTGAAGCATTTTCAAAGTATGTTTTTAACAATGCAATAATAAAACATTTAAATTTTGTTTTAAGTGTGCTGTGGTACATTATTATGCTTTTTGAGTTTTACACACTAAATATACATATAATACTATACAATAAATATATTTGTAAACAAGAATCAAAAAGTGGACTTTTCAATTGCAATTACACTCAATTTCAACTGAAAGTGTATTTCACAACAATGTATTTATTAAAATACTATATTACAATTTTATTTTAAGTGTGATCAAAGTTTAGTTTGAACTGTCCAGTCCAACTATGCTTAAATTTGCAGCTGTATTTAGATTTTTTCAGGTGGAACACTGTCCCGTCGAATCTGAGAAGTGTGTGCACAGAGAGGGTCATGGTGCCAGTTGCCAGGTGGATGAGGTGAGTAGATTGTGTTTCAAAGACAATCTGGCAACTTGTGTCAGACTCACATCCAAAACGTGAATCTGTGTATGACAGTGATTCATGATAAAGTTTGAGGGCCATGCAAATTATGGGTTTTTCCCGTAAGAAACAACAAACAGGAGGGTGCTGGGAGATGGCCTTGAAGTACGGGAAAATCCCAGGAAAAAACGGTTTGGTAGGTGTGCACCTCCCTGCCCCAGGAACCAAGGTGTTAGTTCATACAACTTCAGAAGCAAGCTATGATGACTGCAACTCGCTGTTGCCAAGAGGTTGTGGGTTGAGGAAGTAGTCTGTCACTTTTAGTGTATGTGCTGGCCTAATGGCCTCAATGTGTTTTTGTTTCCGCCCCCCTCAGTTACGAGGACTGGCATAGTGTAAGCTAGTTCTTGGAAAAACACAGATATCTTATTTGCAACTTATCTCAGACTAGAAGGTGTGTCTATCTGCACGTGTGCGTGTGTATGAATTTGTGAGGGAGAAAAAGAACATTTTTGAAATTATAATCAGTGTAACTGAAAAATATAACAAGTGGACCTCATAGAACACATTAGCTAGTCATACACTCATGCTTGATATTTATTGTATTTATTTTATTGTGTGTGTTTCTTTCCACTATCAAACAACCACCCCAAACAATTCAGAGGTACAGTTTTACATTTCACATACAGTAGAGCTCCAACAACTGAAAATTAATCAACAACTATTTTGATAATTGTTTAAGTCATTTTTAAGCAAAACTGTCAAATGTAAGAATTTCTTGCATTTCAGGTAGCCTATTAAATACATTTAATATTTAAGGTTCTGGACTGTTGATCAGGCAGAACAATATATGTCAAGATGTCAATTGGGAACTTGGAAATTGTGATTTTTCACTGTTTTTTGATGTTTCATAGACTAAACAATTAATTAAGAAAATAATCTGAAGATCTGCAAATCCATAATGAAAAGAATTGTTGGTTGCAGCCCTAATTTCATTCTATTGACTATAAAAACCTTTAGTACTTTAGTACCTTTAGAACCACATATAGTATGTGAAGAACCATCCCCTAAATAAAGAGGGTTTTCAAATGGTGATGGCTCTTTGTAGAACCAGAAAGCTTTTTGAATAACCATTTAAGAACCATTATTTTTCTGAGAGTACAGTTCCTCTAATAGATAACAGGTTAAGGAATATTCCTCATCCCCAATATGTATTTATTTCTCATGACCCCTTTTAATTATCTCAGAAATTGCATTATTAAAGTGCATGATTTACTACATTATATAAATTTACCCTGCTCGAAATGACACAATTTTTTCATCAACAGAATAAAAAGTACGAAATAATGCTTTGAATTGCTATTTTAGCCCATAACAGACAATAGAGACATCTTTTTAAGGCAGTTTTGTGACACCATATTAAGACCTCCTCCATGTTCACCTTGCAGTGCAACAACTGCTGTTTGTCATTTCTCTCACATTCTCAGCCCAACAGGACTGTCGGACATTATTGGCCTGTCAGAGCTGCGGTCTCCCAGTGAGAAGCAGAACTACGGTCTTTCTCTCCCTCTTTCCCTCCCTCTGCCCTTGACTCCAGGTAATCTGCTTGTCACATTATCTTGTACTGCTGTCCCACAGCTACACATCCAGCAGTCAGTGTCAACCTGTTGGCTCACATTTCCTTCCTGTTTGCCACTCGCGTCTCCTGACCCACAGGGTTCACGCCTCCATTGTGTGTCCCCTGGCTTGTGTTACCTACTGGCTTCCCCAACCTTGTCCCACTTTCAGCACCGCGCCCCCTCGCTCCCATTTTCACTCGCAGAGGTGAGGCTCAGAAACAGATGATTTAATTACTGGTGTATATTTCTGTGCATGCCCAATGTTTTGATAGACAACATTTTATTGTCTGTTAATGTATTTGATTAATACACTGTAATAGTCACATAAGTGAAAAAGCAAAGTTCAGGCAAGAGGAAGGTTGTGTTTATAATAAAAGGCAGTTTTTGGTTTAGCTCATAAAGGGGCAAACTTGAAGTAAAACAACCAAGTTCATTCAAACTTTGTAGTGGTTCATTGGGTTTAAAAAAAACATTTTGAACAAAACATTTTTTTTGTGAATTTCTTATGAAACATTGTGAATGTCTCTGGCTTTAGTCACGTTTCGGCACTTAGAAATGATTTACGTTTTTGTCTGTCATTTAGGTACAGAAATGCCCTTGACTGATATTCTCTGAAATGGTACCATAGTGGCTTCATCATATTTATGTCACTTTATATTGACAGTGAAATTTAAGAGGAACACAGGCTTCTAACAGACAGTAAGAACACTCTTAAAACCTCTATCATTATTACAGCACACGGTCCGAATCAAACAGCAATAGGTATGACGGCTCATCCTACACTTGACCACGACCTCATGCTAATAACAGGGTATGCCCCATAGTTCTGAGTAGCAGGTGTCTGCTGTAATGGTCAGGTTCTCCATGTAAAATACAGGTAATTGAAATGAGAGTAACTGGAAGAACGTGTGGCACTCTGTATTTTGGTGCCTCTAGTGAGAGGGTGAATCGTGAGGTAGTTGTTAATTTTAATCCCATGAATCCCTTAAGTGCAGTGAAAGAGACGGTCAATCTTCTTTCTGTGCCTGAGCGTAATAAAATCATTCTTCCTTGATATCGTCCAAGCAAGCCCTCCTGAGCTGTCAAGGAGACCTGGCAAAGCAATACGTGCAAGGCTAGCATTTACAGCTATAGCATTCTGCAGAGTTTGCATCTCCTACAATATGCATACTTGAGATTTATGTGTGTTTGCGTGGATGGCCGTCTGTGTCTGATTAGATTTGTGTGTGTGTGTGTGTGTTTGTTGCCCTATCATGAGCAGCACTAAGGTTCAGCTGGGTTTATTTACAAAGCTGAGGTCAGGTGTCACTCGATGCAGCCGCAGTGACACTCAGGTGGTCATCAAGGTCACAACCTCTGCTTTTTCCCAGCGCTAGCTCTATGACTGTATAAACTCACACTCTCACACACACACACACACACCTACACTGCATATGTTGTACACCTCAATGAGAAACTCTGTGTTTTCAGGACATGTCTCACTTCTCATATACGTGACCCTGCCTCATATACCACTGAGTTAGTTTTTGTTATATGCATATGGCGCACCTGGACCAGTATGTTGTGCATAAATGGATTCCCACTTCCTAAGGGTTAATTAGACCATCTTGTGCATACGATACATTTCGATGCTGCCTTGGCTACCATACAGTATACAAAGATGTCCAATTGAATAGAAATAATGAAAAGAGCCACAGGACTTGGATTTTATTATTTTATTTTCTCAGTAATTTGGTAAATTGTGCATTTAACTGGGAAATACAGCTTTACAATCTGTCTAAAACATATGAAAAAAGAAAGAGAAGAAAAACATGATGATGTATGTCCATGGACCAGAGAGAGTCTTGCAAAATAAAAAAATATAGTAAAGGTTTCATCTAACTAGATGGAAAATGACTATGCGAGAGCCTTTGAAGCAGTGGAATAGGGGCGGGTTCGGGGGGTCGGATTAAGTTGACATGGAGTCCAGTTGTTTAGGACAAGACCATGGCCTGGAACTCTGTGGAGAAAAAAAACAGCATAAGTCAGATGGTTATTTACCTCATCTGTCTGACACCTGCCTCACCTGCCTCAACGTAAAAATATTTTTATTTGATATATAGAACCAATGAAGATATGAAATCAATGGAAAGAAAGAGAGAGAGAGACAGCATTGTGAAGCTAAATTTCAGTGCCACTGCTCTCAAGTTAATGGCTTGTCATTAATGTTTGTCTTATCGATTAAACTAAAATCACAAATGGTCTAAAAAAAAACATTGTGCAGTTTCAATTGCCTCCTGAACAACCAGACTACTCTAGGAATACCACTAATTTAGTCAGTCTGCATTCTAATTGAAAATGTGGGAAATTGTTCCCTAAACATCGTGGTTTTCCAGTCACACATACACACACGCAGGTCGCCGCATAATGGGTATATCTAATACAGCAGGTACAGCTCCTCTCACCCTCTGCTCCAATCTGGCCATCGCCATCGTCATCAGCAGCACACAGGAAGTTCTTGGTCTCCTTTTCGGTCAGAACACGAGCCCCAGGATTAAACCTCTGGAGGAAAAACCTGGTATGCATGGAGCCACAGGCAAAAGTTAGAGTAACAACTGGATACATAGCAATCTATCCTAATGCAAATCTCAAAATGCACATGGGAAATAAATGAGAAGACAACTCAACTGTAGGTCTATTGAGTCTCTTGTAATTTCCTACAATCAGATTTTGTTGCCACCATCTGTATTACTGTACAGCCATAAAACACATCTTATGGACAGTCTTTGTACAGCTATGGACAGTGGACAGTCTTTTTGCATCTGCTATGTTCTGAGGGTTGTAAATATAAAGGTGGATGATGACTGCGCTGCTATTGCTTCGATACGTTTGAGGTATAGTGTGGAAAACAATGTGAGTTTGTGTTGTAAATTTCATGTCAGCCCTGAATAGGTGGATAAACTAATAAATCATGGTTGGATATCATCTTCATCAACAATAACAATTTTATTATTATTTTATTAATTATTAACAACAACATTATGAATCCTCCTGTTTGAGGGACCAGCAAATGCAGCCACTGACTCATAAGATCCTTAAGGCCCCCCCAAAAATTCTGTTGTTATTGAACTGGCCGCTTACTCACTTGAGCTCTTCTTCCTCAATAAAACCACTGGCATCATTATCCAGGATCCCAAAAACCTTCTTCACATCCTGGGGGCTCTTCTTGGTGAGGCCACAAATCTGGAAAAACTTCTTGGGGCAGAAGGAGTCCGGTGCTGGATGGGAACAAAGAGCAGAGTCAGAGAAAGCATGACATAAATTTCCATATTTTGTATCAGTCTATTTTTTTCTCTAAACTAGAATCAGGACAAAGTCCCTGTAACATCAGCAAATCCTCAAACAATTAAGGTCAATTTAAATTATGGAGACAAGATGACACGTGATTAACAAGGTATTATTAAGTGTAATGTAAGTTACCTTCTTACCCAGAGGCACAGAGCATGGAGAAAAAAATTGATCTTGAATATGCAATTTTTTATATTTTAGAGGTTTGAATGGCAAATTTTATTTTTACCTCCAGTGATAATACAAACACGATCAAATCTGGACTCTCTTTGGCTTATGGCTTGTGCACAGTTGACGCTCATTAAATAACTTTAAAAAGGCATACTGTACTTTACTTTGCCCCATGTGCATGTATCCTTTCATTTCAACTTTTTGCAGTCTTCCAGCAGGCTAACATGGAGACAACTCTATTGTCTGGTGAGTGCATATGGTCCAGTAGTGTAAAGAATAAAAAACAAAAGCAGTGAAGGGAGCAATAATGATATTAGTGGAAGACGATACCTTGGCAGTCCTTGATAGCACTGTCGATGGCATCAGCGGAAAGGATGGATGAGAGTGACATTTTATTCCTGTAGAAGGAACGACCGTAGTGAATTATTAACGCATTTAGCCAGGTACAGTAGCAAATCTTCTAACTTGACACTGACAAAGAGCAGAAGGTGTCCAGGTGACAATGATGACACTGAGAAGTGCAGTAACTCACCAGGAGAGAACAAGAGGCATATAATCCTTAAATCTTAATAGGTTTCTAGGAAAGTCAGAATGTAAAATATATCCTGCAGAAGCCAGAGAATCTGTCTCTGCAAAAGCATTTAAAACAAATAAAAAGCAGCCACTTCACACCAAAAGCAACCTCCTTGAATCCACACAACAACTTACCGTGTGATGGGGGGTTCTTGCCCGGTCGGTGATCCAGCAGAGGTAAGGCTATGTGGTGAATGCTGTCTGTCAAGGCGGATTTATATAGGTCTGGTTGCAGTGACAATAGGGATTGCTTGAGTTACCTGTCCATGGATCAAATTCTATCTGCCCGCCCCTGATCCAAGTTCTCAGCTAACTAATTAATCTTTACTATTTATAACGCCCAGGGACATAAAGACTGGACCGTGGACATCTGTAACGCCCTTGCAAATAGCAAATTAAGTTAAAAAGTGCATTCTTCTCCTCCTGCACCACTCCCTCCTGTCAACCCCTCCTCCTCTCACCTCTAGAATTATACAGCACAGAACATGAAGGGAGACTGTAATGTGAAATCTCTCTCTCCTTTTCTCCCTCTCTTGCTCTTTCTGTCCCCCCCACCACCCACCCTTTCGTGCAGATATCCTTTTACAGGCAGCCGTTCCAAAACGAGCACATCTGAGCCACATACACCACTGCTAATATGGCCCTATTATTACAATCGAGGTTCAGTTATGGGAAATTAAATGTAAGCTGACACTGGACCTTTCGTGTCATATGTGTTGTAGTCTTGCAGAAGGACCATGTGTGCCATGTCAATACAGAAGCATTAGTGCGAGGTTATCGAGTCACCTACACAACCTCTATGTGTCTGGTGGACAGGCATTCTGTGGTGCTTCACTTGCCCAGATCTGTTTTGGACATGCAACATCTACCTCCCCTAGTTGCTCTGATTCACAACAGATGTGGTTCAAATTATTTCCAACCACATGTAATATAACCCCAAACACACATAGCTGCTCTTTGCTGAATGTCAGGGACGCCGGTGTTTTCTAACTCTTTCATACTGAGAGGTGCAGTCTGGCAAAATTGCTTTGTCAACTGTGCTGATTAAGGGGCCTGAGGTCACCCTCTGCTGTCGGTGTCCTGTCCCATCTTGATGGTGATGATGATGCATAATGTACAGTGTCCCAGGTATTCACATGCACCATTAAAGGTATAACAGTCAGAGGTCAAACAGGGCTGAGGACCGGCTTCATTTCTACTGGAGTTTGATCATTTGTCCCTTTTGGTCACTTTGTTTCTTCCAGTTTTCTGGAAGTCAGAGCTGCACACTGGACTTTTTTTGTCCAATTTGTCCAGTTTCAAAATGACCAATTAATGTCTTTTCTGAGGGCATTTGTGGCCCCCAGCAGGTCTGACACACAAACAAATTCAGGGGTCATTAAGCACATTCCTGGGAGAGTGGTCAATGCAGCAGCACACCAAAAAAGAAGGTTATTTCTCTCCATGATATAAGGTTAGTTGAAGGTATCCATATGGAGCAGTGTGTATGTGTGTTGAGTAGAAAGAGACATGCACTGATAGAAATGGTTTATGTGTAAACATTTTCAAATTTCTAATCAATATAGGCTACACAATATTAAACCAGCAACTGAAACATTAGATGCTCAAGTAGATGCACCATGGAACCTCGACTGAAAGTGTCACCTCCCAAAGTGTATCTGGAACCTGACACACAGGGGTTTCTTTGAATATAAGCAAAGGCAGAGGCACAGCAGCTCCCCGGACACTTTCCTCACATTAGAATTCAGCCACTTCATGTGCGTGGGGCATCAGCAACTCTTGGCAGGCTGCTCTCTTCCATGCGTCAGCTGGCGACCATGAACTGCAGGTAATGTTGGCCCTGGTGCGGTGTCATGACAAAGATCCTCTTAAACATTATTTAAAGGCCTAGGGCCTCATTTATAAAACTCTGCAGAGAATCCACAGTAAATGTTTGCATGCATCCAAATCAGGGAGGGAAAATTATGATTTATAAAATCTTGCAAACGTCTGCCAATGTGCTATTTCCTTTTATAAATCCCAAATCAACTTGAAATTGCCTGTACCAGCTTGAGCCCAACACATCACCTACCGCTACCACTACCACAATTATCCATAAATGGTTAAAAGAAACCCCTTAATTGATACTGATACGTACATAAATGCCCATGAGAATCCCTATGTATGTCTCTGCAGAAATAATAATAAAATAATAAAAGCCCTGGCATTACAAATGAGGAAAATTGTTTAGTGGCAACATGTAGTTGCAGCTGTCAATACTGTAAGCTCTGAGTGCCAAACCATGTCGAAGGTGAAGAAGTGGTTCAACCTCAAAGTTAATGCCAAAAAGCACCTGACCTCTCTCCCTTTGATGAGAGTATGGCATAAATTTTCGGGGAAGCATCAGTTGCTATTGTAGTAAGAGAGACACAGACGTGTCTAAAGATGGGATCGCAGGTGAACCAGGTTCAACCCAAGGCTTTGTGTGTCTTTATGTGCCCCAAATCTAATCAACATTTTACTTTCTTTTTTTTTTTACACTAAAACACTCTGAAGACTTTGCAAGATTTTTTTAACACATGCATAGTTGTTCATTTTCATTTCAGTCAAGGAGGTGGTAGAAGATGACAACAAATGCTGAGTTACAAACACAAATAGATACAGTTACGGCAATGTCACTGTGGAATTGAGATAAATAAGAACATTACTGTCTCAAACTTTCTCCCCTCTCAGATAACTTATAGCTTATTGCATGCAGGCATCCCGATGAAATGGTACACGCATCCGACTGTGTATGTTATTGTAGTGGCCCTCTTCTTCTCTCTTTGGTTTGGGGAATGGAGTGAGGAGTCAACGCTTCAGGGAAAAGCCGCTGTCACCTTCAGGAATTTTAAGTCAGTCAGTAAAACTTAAACACTTGCATTAAAAGTAAGTGGAGGTACATAGCTCACTGAGTCTTATCTTACACAGTAGCCAACCATCATGCATAGCTCCAGCTTCAAGCCTGCTTCATACACTGCTGAGTCTCATTGTAATTGAATCAGGCCATCGAGCAACTACTTCCATTGGAATCACTTTTGCTTCACAGATAACATGGACGTTGATTGAATGAAAATGCCTTCATTTCACAAATTCCTGGTGTGGTGCCCTTATTGCAATATGAGTGCAGTCAACTACACCGATTACATTTGGGAAAGTGGACATTGCTGCAAATTGCGCTTTTACGTTGCCCTGTTCACCTGTAGTGTAGGGAAACCATATGTATCGCTGGGTCATTCCAATTAAAACACCCTCTTCATCCAAAGCCGGCCACTGGCAAAATCCTCCAACAGTGCTGCAGCCATCACCCAGCTCTTTTATAACCCTTTCTCAATTGGAGGAATTGAATACATTGAATACCCCAGTTTGGACTAAAATTTATTGGGAAAAAAAGAGAGACATTTCTTTTCTTCCATGTGCTTTATTTGTAACAAAACAATCCTCAGGTATGAATTTTCCACTGACAAGTTTTATTATTAGCAGACCTCTGAATTTTATATGGACTCCAAATAATTGAGTGAAATTGTCATTAGAACATATTTTCTTTAAGTCACTACTTTGCCTGCAAAATAGAAAGACTGCGACATGTATTAGAGTGCAACAATTTATTTAGTCTCATTTAATTAATTTCATCACAGTGGTGCCTGTTTCTGTGCAACACAGATGTGTCAGATCTGGGGAAAGAGCACCTGTGTTACTTTAGGGCTATAAGATCTCAGTTGCCACAGTGTCCATGATACATTGCAGTCCCTGGTGGAGAGCAGTAATAGTGCCTGTCTTTAGGTAATGGCAAAAAAATGTTTAACAGTCAATATGCTATTTTAACGTTTTATTAGGTTATAACTAATCAAAACTCAGGTTTAGTCTAATTTTCGGGACAACAAGGTGAGTGGTTGCTATAAGCAGGTGCACCCAGAGTCCCAAGTCAGAGTACTGACCGAATTTACTTGGCATTGTTGAGTATCCTTGATTTGCTATTAGAGCAGCCCAGATTATTATGGCATGATCCAGACTTCTCTGAACTCTACTCCAGCATAGTATATTGTTATGTTAGTGATCCTCAACATTTGTTGTGTTATGGTTTCACAATGATGAAGACAGAACAATTGAAGTTAAACAAAGTGAAACAGGATAATTTTTCCCAGGGCAACTGCCAGCCTAAGGCACACCTGTGCAATACCCAGGCTGTCTGATCAGCATCCCGACATGCCACACCAGTGATGGGGATGGATTATCTTGGCAAAGGAGAAGTGCTCACTAACACAGATATTGACAGATTTGTGAACAATATTTGAGACAAATCCCTAGGGCAGCATGCCACTGGACCCTCCTTAGGTTTGGGCTAAGCCCCGAATGTTTACGTCTGCCTCCGCTTCTGTTCATTATTGAACAAAAGCATGTATCTCCTGTGGTTTGTCATTGTCAGCCTATCCTAAACCTGATATCGGTGCCAACTTGTTAATGGGGCCCCTCAACAAGTGATGCCTGATAGTCTGCTGTGAAGTTCTCGTGAAGCTGTACTTCTGAGCAGGTGAAGAGAAACTCAATCATCTCCTCAGGCAGTGTGTGAAAAAGAAACAGAAGACACCTGATCGAGAGCAGCGGTGCGACTTTACACACACCCGGTGCATGGTGTCATGCACCATCTTGATACCTCACAAACTATACTGTTACTGGGCGATCATTTATTCTCTTCTGTCTGGAATGGGACTTGAAGTAAGGGAATCAAATGTCCAAACAGTTGTTGTTTTTTATTGCCAGGTGAGTTACTGTAACGTCTGTCCCAACGTCTGCTGTTAATGGACGTTACTCCATCTAGTGGCTGCAGGATGGAGCTGCATGGCTGCACACACGCACACACACACTGTCCCCTTGGATATATCTAATTGACAAACTGCATTCCCTAGCCCCTAACCCTAAACTTAACCATCACAACTACATGCCTAGCCTTAACCCTTACCCTAACCTTGACCTCAACCTTTACCTAATTTTAATCTGAACTCCAAAAGCACGTTTTAACCATAACCCACAAAAGCAGTCCCTACACATGGGGACCTCTCTTTGTCCCCACAGTACCTCTCTTTGTCCCCACAGTGACATGAGTCCCCATTGGTCAGTGTGCATTCAGGTTAAAGTCCCCACTGAGATATAAGAACAGGAAATACACCATGTGTGTCCAGACTTACTTACTATAGTCTATATTTAGGGTGTGTTTATGTGTATGTGTGTGTGTGTGTGTGTGTGTGTGTGTGTGTCTGTGAGAGAGAGAAAGACCTATTAGGCCTACATATTTTAAGCATCGGTGCTTTATTTTTCTTTCTCCACTATTTTATGTGCTATGTGCAACAAAGATGAATTTATTGGTCATGTCAATAAAGCTCACTGAAATTGAATTTAGGAGAGATTGATAGGCTCATGAATGTGTCAGGCTGTTGTTCACCAAGTGAAAAAGACACAAATTCAAGGAGACCGTAGCAAAAGAATATTTATTCTCTTTTTTTTTTTACCGTTCGTTCCTGGAAAGTGCATTATAGATTTTACAGTAAGCAAAATTCATATTTAAGACATGAACACAACCGAGCGACATTCACAATCATCATTTTTGGACAGTGTGTTGCATAGGAGGAAACGTTTCTTAAGCATATGTATAAAAATTATTTATATTCAGATGAAAAGGGTGGAGGTCTACGTGGGCTTTGTTGTTCCATCAGAGCAGGTGTTGTTGGTCAGTTGCCATTTTATGCCTTAACCATGGCACTGAACTCTGCAGGGAGACAAGAAAACACACAGTTGGCATCTGTTTTCCACCATAAGCACTCTGCATGACAAACAGTTGATGAGAGTCCATACCATCAGCGCCAATCTTGCCATCACCGTCGGAGTCCCCGGCCTTGAGGAAAGTCTTTGTCTCGGCGTCGGTCAGTGCGCGTGCACCTGCCTTGAAGTTCTGCAGGAACAGCCTGCAGGCATAGTCAGTGGTCAGTTCATGGTACACATCTACTTTAAATAGTAGCCTACTGCACAACAAATCGATACTGATGGAGATGTTATCTGATATTAAATTGTTTTGATTAAGAATAGCATTCATCAAAAGATAATAAAAGATTTACACCTATTTAAAAATATTTTCATTACAATGTAAACGGCCCTCCAATATGGTAAATTATTTGGAATGTAAGTTTAAGCAAAACAGGTGGCTAAAGAGATGCGTCAATCCCCATAGTCTGGTAAGAACACACATATAACCACTGTTATTCACTTATAGACATAATTGTGCAGCTGATCTCAGAGCAGAAGTTGCAAGAATGTCTTCTTTATGAACTGGTCAGACTTGTGTGGATGGCCTATCATAAGGAAGAGGCTGCCCCCTGGTGTCTGGTATAACGTGTAACCGCAGGGGGGTGTGCGTGTGTGTCTTACTTCAGCTCATCCTCCTCAATGAAGCCGCTCTTGTCCTGGTCGATGATGGAGAAGGCCTTCTTCACGTCCTCGGCGGACTTGCCGGACAACCCGACTGACTTGAAGAACTTCTTGTGGTCGAATGTGCCAGCATCTGAAATGTGAATGCAGGATGTCACTAAAGAATCCACATAGAGTAGCTGGAGAAAAAAGCATATCGATGCTCCAAACTACAAAAGGCGCACATGGAAGGCTTTGATTTTATAATTGTAACTTGAGGAGTCACCTTTGCACTGTTCCAGGGCTGCAGCGACGTCAGCATCACTCAGTACACCTGCGAAGGCCATTTTGATCTGCAGAATCAAATAAAAGCTTTTACTTTTATGGCTAATTAGGCCATCTTTTCAGCATGACATATAGCTGACCATATTCATATTTATTTTATCTTTTAGATTAAATAATGAATCACGTTAAATATACATTGCTTATAGATGTCAATATAATAATGACAACATCAGAGCACCACTCCATCATTTGCGCAAAAGTTTGGTCTGTTGCCAAAATTAATAGCCTACTTTAAAAAGGTTCTTATTAAATACCTAGATAAAAATAAAAACATTAGTCAGTCCACTTTTTTCCTGAGTGGCATGTTTGATGTCCGGTCCCAGAGGATGAGGTTGACATGTGCCCCCTATAGCTACTGCAAACATAGATGCAGGCACAACAGCATAAAACTATTTCTTTAGATGCGGCATTCCAATGCGAAGTCCATATTAAACGTAAAATAATGAGGCTAATGTTTTCTCAAAGATGTTGCATGGACCCCGGGCTTCTTTTCTCCTTCCATTCACACTCACCTCTGGTGTCTTTGCTTTGTAGGGTACAGATGATACAGACAAGACTCAAGAGTCGACTGCAGTGATCTTCCCGGTGCTCTGTGACCTTTTTATAGTTCCACTCTATCGAAATCCGAGGCATAAGGTTAACTGACACCGCAGAGAAGGGGGTGGCGAAAATTCATTCGTCCTGTAGCCAGACAGCGGTCTAGGCTATTTTAAGTTTCACAAATGAAGTCGCTTAAAAGGTGCGTTTGAAGAAGTCTTTAATATCCCGCAATGCTAAGAATAGGACTGTGCACTGCTTAGGAGGACGAATTGCAAGTGCTGCTGGCAACACACCCGTATTCAGGAGGGTGGAAATGGAGCATGCATGGGTTAGAGCTGGCGTAAGTGGCGTTAATTGGTTGTTTTCACTCTTTTCGTGTAACATTGTTGTTTTAGAAGGCATGGACTATTGCAGTCATAAATTCACTTTAAGTCTTCTTGGGGGTTTGGTTTCAACAAGTCGTTCTGTCATTCTTATGAATAAGAAAAACGCTTAGGCTATAGGGATGTGCAAAAATACATTATTCAGTTTGTGAGAAACAGGTGATTTTGCTGTGTCTACATGTTAGTTGCCTCACAGCTCAATCAGCATGAGCCATATTGTTTTTTCTAAGTGCAATCCCTTGTTTTTCGTCATATTTAGCCTGTGTCTGTAGCCAATAGTGGGCTTACAGTCAAATCAAATCAAGCACATAGCAGCCAGTGTTATGGTGCACAGAACCAGTCAAATTCCAAATTTCTATCAGTCCTGTTTGGACTGCCAAGTCAATTTTATTCTACATATTTAAATGTATTTATTGGGCCTATTTGCCATATTCAATACAGTCAAAGTGGACTAAGGGATTTTAGGAAACACCCCTCTTCAGTTGGGGATTGCACATAACCCCTTTTCTTTGTGTTATTCTAAGAGCTCAAAAGATTTAAAAGCACAATGCAATGCTCATTCTGTTTGGCAAAACTCCCAACAAACTGACATTGTGTACTTGTCCTGCTGAGAATAGCTTTGGCCTGCAGGTGGCAACACTGTCCTGCGGGGTTAAAGGTTGAGGAAACAGCAGGGTACCGTTACCATGCCTCCCTCTGTTTTGACCACTGGTTGAGAGTAACAAGCTCAGGGTGTCATCTGATAGTGTCGAGGGTTTACAAATTGCTGACTTGCATTCATAACTTCCTCTGGAATTGTAATTTGACTTTAACTTGTAGTTTTGACCTATTTAAATGTATTTATATGCCAATATGTGTATATAACATCTTCTAAATTAATATGACACTTTCCAAACACTACAAGTAAACTAAATTAATAAGTTGTTAAGAACCCCATAAGACCATTAAAGATCTGCATCTATGCACCAGATTCAACCTGCTAAAAGGTTGCTGATGCATCAGAGGCTGTTAATAGTCTTGCTGTTGCCACAGCACATCATCTAATTGACTACACAGCAGTTGGTGGAGAGAAAGACCTTGGAACAGACCAGCTAATTACACTATGTGTGACAGCTATCCATTGCAAACCTCCCTGAATCCAGGAAGTATGCAAGCAAAGCTGCAAGGCCTTTCCCACTGCGTTTGCCAGGACCTGGCCCGAGTTCAGCTCCACTTCCTGTCTAATTAACCAATTATTAGAACAAGTGTTAGGCAGGCCAGTTAAATTTTCTCTCAGCACCTCCTGAGTATTCAAAATACCTGGCAGGTGGAAACTCATTTGTCACCGCCTCTTCTTCAACCCACTGTGCTGACATGGCCACAGCTATACAGTGGGTTGTATAACACACCAAAGTTGAAAAAAAAGACAACTGACCTGAAGGAGATGACTTTACACCAAAAGAGTATTTATTCCTGGTTTTTCACTCTTCCTCAAAAGTGCATATGGTGTTTTACAGTTTGCACAAGTCATTTTTCAGAACATTTAACACATCTGAATAACAATAACAGTAAAATATGTGTACCATGTTGAGAAATAATCCGCAGGCAACTCATAAATAAGGTATAAAAAAATATTCTTTCAGCTGATGATTACTGAATCTTCAAGGAGTTCGCAGTTCCATGAAAAGAAGTGGCTCTTGGTCAATGGAAATTTATGCCTTTACGAGCAAAGCAAACTCTGTGAAAGTAGAATAAGACGACCATTAGTAGTGAACAAAATGTATTCATTATTTTAATTGGACCCAACCTCTGACCAAGACTTTGAGGTTGTGCAGATGATAGAAGAATGTGAATGGATGTTAAAAAAAACACATTGCAAATGCACATTAATCTAGAATCCACTACTAATATATATCAGAATAAATCTTTTATATCTCCACAAAGAACTCTTACCATCAACTCCGATCTTGCCATCACCATCACTGTCACCAGCATTGAGGAAATCCTTGGTCTCCTTGTCAGTGAGTGCTCTGGCAGATGCAGAGAAGTTCTGCAGGAACAGCCTAACAGGGGCACAAAACAGTAGTAGAGTAGATGGAGTAACTATTATGAACATATCAGAATGTACAGATTGGTCTGTTGTTAAATCACTGTGCAGAATGACAATCACTGTAACATGTCAACAAGGCTTTCCGCAGGGATTTAAATGTATGAAGTCATAAAACCCTCAGCTTCATTAGTGTTGTTTTGTTGTATGTGCAGTAAGTGTGTAGTTTGACCCCCAGATTAAAGCCGAGCTGAAACAAAACAAGCAAATGAGAGGAAAGAGTAAAGCCAACCTCTGTTGTTCTAAAAACTAAACTGACTAACTAAGAAAGTACAGTATTATTACATCTGGGGCATATTTTGGTGCCACAGAGGCATTGCTGGTGTGTGGCTTGAGTGTCTTACTTCAGCTCATCCTCCTCAATGAAGCCACTGTTGTCCTGGTCAATGATGGCGAAGGCCTTCTTGACCTCATCTGCAGACTTGCCGGCCAGGCCGCATGCCTTGAAGAAAGTCTTGTAGTTGAAGGAGTCAGCAGCTGGAAGACACACATGTTAACACCATAAGCACCCGGCAGGCTGCAAAAGCTCAACACAGGACTTCAGTGTTGATGTAATGTGAGAACTGCGGCTGGCAGTTTATATGACACGTTGTGAAAATGAGCACACACTGAGGTCTCAGCCAGTTTGTAGCAGTTGTGTGTTTTTTTAAATCAAATTTGCCGTGTAAATTCAGAATGAAGAAAGAAGTCCAGTGCACTCAATGTATACTAAATAAAGATAATGAAGCTCACCTGAGCAGCCATCCAGAGCTGCTTTCAAATCAGCACCATTGAGGACACCAGCCAAGGCCATTTTTTTTTATCTTAGAGAGGAAAGAAGACAAGGCGCAGGATTAGTATAAACATCACAAATCCAGTACAGTACTTTTCAGAAGGTTTGATGGGCTCCTCTAAAATAGGGTATATTAAGCAGAGCCTTAGGCCTGTTGACTAAGCCAGATATTCACTTTCAAGTGTTAAACAAGGCTGATGCTTCTCAAGAGAATGAAAGTTCAGGCATCATTAACACCATACTGGAAAGCGTCTTTCAACATAAAATAGGCTAATGCCTGTCAAAGCCACTTATTTAAGTTTGGTCGCGATCATACTATCATCAACTTTACTAAAGCTTCCACGCAGCATCCTGTTTTTTTTTGTTGTTGTTTTTCAAAGGCTAAAGAGCTACTCTTTGCTGATGTCTAGGGCCCGACTGTTGATCCCAGTGCGTTACGCTGCTATGGCACTAATTGGATGATGCTGAGGGGCCAAATCGCGGCAACCCGAATCACTGCCACAAATAACCAATTCAGCTGGGGGAAACGCAGTGATGTAAAACGCGTCGATAGATTTGGGTGTGATGTTTGTTTTCATCCGCTTAAAAGAGATCAAGTAAAATAACGCAATTATCATCCACAAAAGCTGATCCTTTGAAATCAAATGGACACATTTTGGTCTCCTTCTCGCACTGATTGAATTGTCCTGCGGTCCGAACAGTTCTTGGCTATGTTGGCTCCATTTCTCTCTACAGTTATAGTCCAGGGGGATCTCCTTGTCTGAATCCCTTTCCTCCCAGAGTAATCTGCCAGAAGTCAGAGTGGCCTTTGCGGGGCGCACCTCCCACTCACCTTTGCGCTGCGTTGAGGCGAGTGAAAACCAAGGAGGACTCGAGTGAATGCTACAAGCCCCGTTCCTTCGCTCTTATATATCCTTGAGCAACACCATTTACAGCGCTTTGCGTCTCAGTATCAGGTACCAAGATGCATGGGTTTCGAAAAAATGTGTCTAGTAGTCTGGGCCTATTTTTAGGTGAACAAATGAGGATGCTACCATGTGTGAGGAGGCCTATAGCTAGACGTGTGGAAATCTGAGTGGGCCCTCTGCTCACTGGCTTCACGGGGCCATGTTGCCCTCATGTGATTTATAGCCAACATTTAAGATGCTGATTTCGATGTTGTGAGCTTCATCTGAGAGTATAAATGAAATGCATGGGAATGTGTGTGTTTGAATATACTGTAGGCCATGGGTCATATCCCAGTTTGGTTTGTGAGAAAAATGCCACATGAGCGAGCACCAAGGACTCGCGGCCAATTTAACTGCTGTTCACTATCTTAATTAACAGAGGAAAGACTTAAACCAAGGCCTGAAGCTGAGGCATCCCTCTGAAAAAAAGCAGCCTATTAGGCCACTCAAGCGTTGTAGGCTACATAGGCTATATATGGAATGTCTTGTTTTGATACTGCCCTCAAAAACACTATTCCTTTTAACTCATTTGTTTTTATCTCTATAATTATGGAGACAAGCTCCTCTGTGATAGACTGCTCCTTAGACTGTTGTGTTTGTTAATTCTGTCATCTGTTGTGTAGGCCTACGTAAAATGTTCCCATAGAGCGCATTCATATGCATTATGAACCTGCAGTGCGTCTCTACAACATAAATGACGTTATGATATATTTTATCTTTTAATAATACCAGATAAATGTGACAGTCGTGCCCACAGTGTCTGTCGTAGGCTGCTCAGATGTAAATCTTGGTAATTGCTTGGTTATTTCCCTTAATGTTAGTAGGCTATTCTTTTTATTTATTTATTTATTATGAGTTCATTATAAATGGTGTCAGGCTTTCCATTCCATCTGAAGTGGGAGTTGCAACACTGCCCCAGAGATGGTCTTAAATGATGTGCAGCCTCTGCTAATATGCTGCCGTGTCACACTAACTATCTATACCTAAAGTAGCCTATAGGCTTTCATATATTTCCATAAGGTTCATCTGCGCACTGCATGCAGTGAGTCGAGTTTCACATGAACCCGGCATCCTAACAAGGACAAGACTTTGGGGCCCATACGGATCCCTGCCCTGGAGTAGGCAACGCTCCAATCATTCTTACTATTTTTTAGTGTGCTGTGCGTGTGAACAGGTGAACAAGTTAGCAATGTGTTGACAACTCATTTTTCTGTGGAGGTCTCCCATGGCACAAAATATTTTTTTCTGGTAGATGAAATGGATATGATTTAATGGCCAATATGACCTCTTTATGAATTTTAAACCACTGAGTTCCAACCTTTAGGTTATTTAAACCTTAATCATCATGGATCAAACCTTAATCATCAAGTATGCTGGATATTTCCACCAGGATCTGCAGGAATTCAGAAGAAGGCAGGGTATTTTTTTTTTGAAGAACCTGTGAGTCCTGAGATTTGAAGAGAGCTCCCAATAATTTTAAAGGCAAAATTCCACCAATTTTAAACTCATTCCTTTCTCAGAATTGGTGAAAGTGGCTTTTCAATTTCTCCACCACAACATGCTTTAGGATGTAAGCTACTCTGTGAATCAGAATGGGGTTTTCCTTACAATCAGAATGATGCCAGTGGCTGTTGTTCCTCCACCAGGGCATCTCCCTGAATGCCAGTGGGATGAGATAAGTAGTGTACAGCTGAGTGTGTCAGGGTTTGTGTGGTGAGGCAGGTTGGAGGACCCAAATGCAGGACACACAGCTGGCAGGTTTAGTTCAAGAGATTTATTAAACCAACAAACAAAAGGCGAGCACACTTAATGGCAGAGTGGCTGATTAACAGAGTCCAAAAACAAGGTGATCCAAACAGAAATCCAAAGAAACAGGGTGACAAGACAAGCACAGCAGGCTAAACATAACAACATGAGACAGAGCATATGCACATGACAAAGACCAGACAAAGACTGAGGGGAAACAAGCAAGGATATATACACACACAGAGTTAACGAGCTGGGAAGAGGTACACAGGTGATACTAATGAGACTAACAAGACACAGGCAGGCAGAGAGAGAGCAGGGGAAAACAGAGAGAATGACATGCAGAGGGATTACTGGGGTGACAGACATGACACAGTTTACTGAACACTAGGCGACAGACAAGACAGAACCCCAATACCCAACAGACCAAAATAACAGATAATAAACTGACCAACTCAAAAGTGCAAAACATGGCATGGCTGACAGGCAGAGTGTGACAGAGTGATTTCATGCATAGGTGTCAATAGAGTCAAATAAGCACTCAACATACTCTTATCCTAAATATTTCTTGTTCCTGATACTCAGTTTTTATTCATAAACAAACCTGATGTCACTATAAAGAAGCCCAGCCATAACCAACATGCTCTGTTTATGCCCCAAGTCTTTGTGCAAGATAATTCTGTGTAAATCTCTTGTGATTTACCATAGTCATCTTACAAATCTTATTAATAGTAAGCATGATGCAGGGAATCTAAACCCCTGAATACATTGGATGGCACTAGTCTTAATTAAATGTTGAGGCCTTTACCCTGCCAAAGAATAAAAAGGAGACACTTAATGCATTTGCCATCACAGGCAGATGAAAAGACCAGCACACAGGGATATCACATCTTAAATACATTTATTAACTCATTCCATCTAACAGCTAGCATCCAGCTGTAGTCATCTATCCACCAAACATCCTATGCATTATTGTATCACATTGACGGGGAGAGTTGCAGCAAGCAGGTGCAGGATATCTGAGGTTTCTGGTCTTTGCATCAAACAATCTGGAAAGTCAGGATTCCCATCAGAAACCCGTAATCTTAAAGTAGGGAAAGGCGGTTATTCTTTTTATTTCAGGATATCACAGAACTCTGTGGGGGGAGAAAAAATAAACACTGGAATCAGTCAGAGCTGCTTCCCGGACAAGAAGTCAGTGTCACACATCATTATGGTTAAAGATGACTAAACAAGCAACAAATACTTTTTTGCTGGTTTGAGTGCATACTTTCATAGTGTTTATGCTTTTTATGGACTGCAATTTCACTACTAATGGACAGCTCCCCTGTGCTCCTTTTCTCATCTGCCTTTTTCCCCAGATGTCTTACATGCACCCACCTTCCATCCCGATCTTGCCATCGCCATCCTTATCTCCTGCAGCCATCAGAGTCTTGGTCTCTGCCACGGTCAGCTCCCTCGCCCCCGGAGAGAAATTCTGAAGGAACAGTCTGATTGGTGGACAAAAAATATCAGTGATAAGTTCATCCTTGTATCATCATAGGCTTTATCTTTTTCTGATGGCATTTTCTTCCCATCTAGGCCTTTCTGAGCTTTCCTAAATCCCCCCATCACTCACACCAGTCCTCCCCTTATGTATTACTGCAGCAGTATTATTCACAGTGGAAATGCTGCTCCATTCATACTGTGACCTCTGCCTGAGGGCCATCACAAAGGAGTTGATGTAACACACAAAATACACGCACACACACACACACAAAATCCTTACTTGAGCTCCTCCTCCTCAATGTATCCACTCCTGTCTTGGTCCAGAACTGTGAACACTTTTTTCCCATCTGCATCAGATGAGCCGTTCAGTCCCACTTGTGCAAAGAAAGACTTGAAGTCAAATGTGCCCGGAGCTACATAGCAGAGAGAGAGAAAGAGACAGAGACGAAGAGAGCAAGAGAAAGAGATGACAGATGTGGGAGAGAGAGGTCAATCACAGAATGACAAGAAAGCAGAAAAGCAAGAGGCTGAATAGAGATGTCGCATTTACTTATTCGCTCAAATGACTTTTATTCTACAACCGATGGCATTTACCAATATACACCCTGTAGCGCATCACTGTCTTATATACCATTATAGACTGTGTCATTATGCTATTGAAACACTCAAAGCACACTGAATATTGCCCGTGGGTCTAATGCAAACCTAAATGTTAAAAGCCCTTCATTTATCAAGCCGTTTGGAGCGGAACTTCGGATCTAGGATGAGTTAGTCATTGAAAATGATTGGCTGAATGAGACTTGCAGCCGCAGTAAGAAAAATTCAGATTTACACTCTGCTAACCTCACTTTCATTAGATATTTTAGTTTCCCATCACATCTTAGAACAAATCATAGAAACACCACCTTAAACAGATAGATGCAAAAAATAGTCTGAATGCTATTTTGCCTAAAACATTGCCAAAGGGGGGTGGGTTCCTTGAATATAGGGCATATAAGCACTGACATTTGATTTTCACCAAAGCAGTTGAGCTGTGTCTGCCTTGCCGTGCAGACATAGTTGCTTAATAAATGATTTAGTGCTTTAGGATGTGATTTGGTGTTCCTTGTGTGAATGCCCATCATAAACACTTTGGTATCTGGGTGGTAACTGCTCTCCTGCCACATGGCTGCCTGGTTACCATAGGCTCCCTGATGAGCACAACACACACCAGTGGGTTTAACATTACTGCCCCCCGCCCCCCCCCCC
>NC_060156.1:14353327-14437214 GCF_021292245.1 Micropterus dolomieu | reverse complement strand
CCCCCCCCCCCCCCCCCCCCCCCCAATATGTGAGTGAATGTATTTTCACTTACTGTAAAGTATATGCTCTTGGGTTAATGATAAGATCCGTTGTAAAGTGTGTGTCTCCCTGTGTGCGTGTGTGTGTGCTCTCTGACTCACTTTGACAAGCCTGGACCGCAGCCCTGATGTCCTCGTCGTTCAGCATCCCTGCAAATGCCATGGTCCTCTGAGCTGCCTGAGGGAAACAAACAAAACATACACGGAGGAAATGCAAAGTGACAGTAAATGAAACTGGTGTTTTCTGCTGTCAGATAACAGTCTCTGTCAGATGAAACAGTCAGAACTTGTGGATAGATTAAGCATAATCTTTCCCCGGCGGTTAGTCTTCAGGTGCATCAGCACTGTTAAAAAACAAGTTGCTGAGTTGTACCTTTTATCAGTAGGGTTGGATCATTTTGACAGTAAGTGACAACCAGATTAACAGAAGATACAACTGTTTTTTGTTTTCTCAGAGAGAGAAACACATATTTCATCATATCACCTGGGTTAAATCATATGAAAATTAGAGATGTTGATTCAAGTGTCGTTTTACAAAATGAAATCATTTACTTCCCCACAGAGAAAGTTGTTGCAAGGAGCAAACACAAAGAGCGCTGTACATCCTATATTTTTCATTCCCCCTTTATTTAAAGCAAAACTATAGAGATGTTCCAAGGCACAAACACACAGAACTGTCAGCTATCATTGCACAAACAACATCATGCACAAGAATTTGCAAAAAGCTTGGTACTCACCGTGCTTTGGGTGAGGTTTGCACTGTTTGATGTGCAGATATCTGCCTCTCTTGCTTTGTGCTTATAAACCACCGACACTCTCTCGTAGCTTTGTAATCCAGAGTGCAAGAAGCAACCTGACGTAATTGCCCTCAAACCCAGAGAGATTTCCCCCCACGCCACAGTCTCCTCCTCCTTCATCAGTTAATCAGAGCAGATAATTTTCTCACGCAAATTGTTCTGCAAATTTAAGAAACTTAAAAGTATATGATAACCACATGATATTACATGATAATGATAAATATAAATGTATTTTACCAGTGCAACCTTTTCTGCTTTTATTGCTACCGGTACACAACAACAACAACAACAACAACAAACACAACTACTAATGCGCTCACTATTGTTCATAATAATATTAATAAGGAATAATGATATAGCATACAGGAGCAGGTGTTCAGGAGATGCAAAACTTTTCAGTAGATGAGATGAATGTGATAAATATCAATCAGCTATGTGTGTCTTTAATTTCAGTATTAATTATGTCTGGTAATTAAAAGAAAATAAAGACACTGTGTAAACTCATGAATATGCAGTTGTCATATTGTAAGTCGTAGCTATATATAGGCCTAACAAAGAGGCAAATATGTGGGTTTGTCTTGTCAACACTCATACACAGAGCATTACAATAATTAAATCACTTGATATATTCTTTATTAAGGTTTAATCACACCTAATAGAAAGTCAGTTATCATGTGCTAAGACTTGAAAGTCATCAAAACAGTATTATGTAAAGAACAAACTTACAGTTATACAGAGGTATGGCTGTATTTAATTGGGATAATTAACCTATGACTGTACACTTCTTCAATACCTTTTTAATATTCACATATACTCTATAATATCTGTACATTGTAGCTCCACTGTGCATATGGTAAGATATAGTACAACTGCACTTATCTGTATTAAACACTACATTTCTGAACTGTATTTCATTAGCTCTGTTCTTATCTAATCTATGTTTCCTTTATGTTTAGCTATTGTGATCAAAATAATATAATACTTGCCATGAGTAGGCTATTTAATCATGGGAAGTACCGAGTTTCCCTGTAGATCTAATGCCCAGCAAAATTCATATGGAATCACAAGAAAGAAAATGAAGACCACAAGAAATAGATCACACTGCTTATGCAAGCATCAGTACACGAGTCAAATTACCCTGTCCATCTGTTAAATGCTGCTTGGCAGTTTATGATTGGCCGTAATTAACATTTACTATAGACAGGTCGCCTCTCTCTCCTAATCGGTATTGCGTACCTCACGTGGTTGACAAGTGACTGCACGTAAAAAAAAAAGCTTTCTTCAGCTTAGATACAAAGCACTGGATTTGCATGACTGATATTAAAGCTCGAAACTGATTGGCTTTGCGTCTTCAACGCGAAGGTATTCTTCGTTGTGATTGGCTTGAGTACTTGTCAATGATTTCAGTTTTCACGCCTCATTCCGTGATGTGACGTTGTACAGGAACATGGCGCTTTGGAGGAGAGGTGTTTCATGATACTCAGAGCTATTGATTAATTTGCTTTAGCTATGTTCATTTAAATAACATTTAGGCAAATACGCCAAATATGATAGGTCGTGAAAGGTGATCGCTCATTTTGTCTCCATGGACAACGAGGCTCTATATTTCTTTGCGGTGTTTGCTGTCGTCAGCTGAAACTGTTAGCACTGATATGCTAGCGTTAGCTGAGGCTAGTTAGCTGGCTAATAGTAAGTCGCTAACGTTAAACATACAGGAACTATGCTTGTTTACGTAGGCTACACGGACGTTAAACTGAGTATCAATGATTAAAACACTTAATGTAGCATCTAATCCGCCATTTACTATTTAGGACGACGATTCCAATAGCTAACATTTGTGTGCTAAGCTAGGAGGATGAAGAGCCGCCATGGATATGTTTTGTTGCTGGCCAGTGGGGTTTTTCTGTCGGCGTTCTGGCTGTCTGAAGGTGCCCCTCTTCTGTATCCACACAAATCAGGTAAGACATCTGACTGAAAGCTGATACATAGCTAAGCGATTGTTTGTCCATTCACTACAAGTCGTGTCTATCCAGCTGCTTAGCTTAGAAGTTAGATGTTTATGTGGGCGATTTGTTTTTTCGGGGTAGCTGTTGCTAATCAGCAGCTATAGGCTAACAACACAACAACCTGGCAGCATTTCCTGCTAACCAGTGAAGACCGTGATTAGTGTGTGGACACTTGTACTAACTGTTTGAGCAAAGTGCTTACAGGATAGCAATTCTTATTTCTGTATAACGTTATATGGACCGGTAAATATTTTTATGATCCTTGATGATGATGGAAAGTAGCAGCATGTCATCGTCACGACTCAGTGAAGTTAAGCACAAACATTACAGTTGTCCTCTACTAGAACTCCGAAAATACTTATTAACTAAGTCTAGTGATATTTAACACAAATAAATCTGCCTCCAGGTAGCAGTTTTGTGTCTGGTTAATATAGAACAACCTACTGTAACTGCAGGTACAGACATGTTTAACCTTTCAGTGGGGTTGATGCTGTCATTAAACAAGTTAATGGGACAGTGGACTGGATGTTGGCCTGCCAGCATGGAAACACTGTTTCTTATTGTTTTGATCCTTGAGTAACCTCTCTGATGATTATAGTGTCCTGGCACTTTTCCCACATCACACGATTTGTGTGTGCCATATTGTCATATGCCAGTGTGATTAAAAAACACTTAATATGCTAATTCAGAATCAGCTTTATTTGCTCGGTATGTGTACACATACGAGGAATTTGACTTTCGATCATACATTGCTCACAACGAGCTTACTCATACAATAATAACAACAGACGCAGACTACAGTATACAGAACACATACACACACTACAAACAAAAACAATTTAGACAGATCGAGACAATAGTGCAATAAGCAGAGTGCAAAGGATGCAGGAGTAAATTATTATTATCATTATTAATATAATGTACTGCTCGGAGGTGGATGTGATATACACATACACATACATGCATACATACACATGTACACAGTGTGATGGAGCATAGTGCCAAGGATATTGGAATAAATAAGTATTATGTGCAGGTGATATGTACTTTAGAGGTAGATATGAGATATACAGAGATCATATACAGAGATTCCTGCTCAGGACAGATTTACAGAGACAGGAGGTATTTTTAAAAAATAGGAATTTTGATGAATCAAAAAATAGTACACCAATTTAAGTAGGTGAATCAATTCAATCAACAAACCCTACGTTGTAGAGGCCATTCATCCACTCAGAGACAAGGGTAACGGTGTCAGTGTTTTCACTGTTTTTTGCAGCTTCTCTTGTATAACCTGCTTCCTCGTGAGAACTGAATAGATGCATACAAGGATATGCTGTAGTGAGGGTCACTAATGTGTAACTGTAAAACATTCCAATCTTATTGGCACCAGTCAATGATTAGCAACACTGCTGTTTGCTTAATCATAATACAGCATACAGAAAACTGAGGTTGCCATATCAGCATGTTTTATTAATACTTTTATGACATAGCAACCTGTTCTTTGCCCCACATTCACCAGCGTGTCCAGATGTGGTACAGTGATAGATAGCCTACTTGATTGTATAACGTTTTGGTTTAGGCTATGGATCGTGAGTTAGATCACACCTAGCGGTGCCTCCTGGGCACTGCCGAAGGAGGCCTTGAGCAAGCCTCTGAACCCCTAAACTGCTCGGGGCGCCGCACTGAGTGGCAGCCCCCTCACTCTGACATCTCTCCGTGTGTTGCTATGGGTCCTGTTTGTGCATCTGTGTGTATTTCGGTCCTGTGTGTAAATACTAACAATAATAATAACAGAGTGAAAACACTGAATTTCCCCTTGCGGGATTAATAAAGTATATCTTCTTCTTCTTCTTCTACAGTGTCCATTGTGTTGACTTTTGCCGGCTGAGCAGGCTAACTTCAGGTTTAGCCCGCTGTTAACTTGAATGGGGTTAAAATGATATACTTGCGGCTGTTATAGGCTTTTCAAATATTATCGACCAAATGGATCACATTCTGATAGTGAAACGAGTCATTTCGCTTGGGTTGTGACGCTCAAATATATTGATTGCCCGCTAGTAAAATTTACTTCAAAGCACTGAGCACTTCCTGTCGGCTTGGAGGCATTGCAAGGCTACCCAGCTGACCAATGACAGTTCTTACGAGTTGCCCCGACGTGTAGTTACATTTTTGAGGAGGTGCATGTTAGGCTATGGCATAGACTACACTGTCGCTGGGACGTAGAAGTATTATCACACTATTCCACTCTTCCAGTTAAGAGTAATAACTGGAAAGTCACTTGTAAAGCTGGTCTTTTAAGGGAAATGAGCTGTGTTTACACACATCAAACATGGGTAAAGGTAAATAGGTAAGCTTTATCAGACGCTTTAGATTGAATGACAGCCAGGTGATAGTGGCATGTCTAGTCTGTAAGACAAGGTGGATGTTGGCCTTAACCTTCCACTACATTGCTGAGTGATTCAATGGCTACCACCCCAGGCTGAAGGGGATCCTGTTTTTACAAACCAGCCCATCTTTTGTGTTGCAGTCAAGGGATAAGGCTCTAGCCAGAGCTCCTCTGCTCCAGTCCAGTTGAAATGACAATACAATTACAATTTATTGGTTGTTTTTGCATTGTGAGAGTTACAAAAAAGACTGCATGGAAATGTTGACCAGCCTATATAATTGCGTTCTTTTATTGTTTTAACTGTTAAAATTTTGCTGAATGACAGACAAACACAGTTTTGCGAATGTGGGTCCTTACAAGAGCAGCCATGCTTATTGGCTGCTTCATATCGCTGGGCTCTTGATCGATGAGGCTCAGTGCTTCTCATCTTAGCAGACAGACAAATCTTAGCCGAACCCAAACATGTCAGTCAGACAATGCCATCCTTCATGTAACTGAAAGTACAGACATCCACTGTTGTGCACACTGGTGGGTGATCTCTGCAAAAATGGGTCAGATCCCCCTCTGTATGAATGCCTAG
This sequence comes from Micropterus dolomieu, assembly GCF_021292245.1. Lineage (NCBI taxonomy): Eukaryota > Metazoa > Chordata > Actinopteri > Centrarchiformes > Centrarchidae > Micropterus > Micropterus dolomieu. The sequence continues at coordinate 14,431,406 of NC_060156.1, read as the reverse complement.
TGAAATATGCAGTGGAACCGAAATGAGACCTGGCATCTCCCTGCTGTATTGGTCCCAAAAACCAGTTGAGTCATTTGTTGGGGTCTGCCAAGTCATAATATGAACCCATGACTCAGATAAGGCCTAACTGAGGTGAACTGATCCCACGTAGAGCTGCCGTGACCCAGCTGCTGTTTTTTCTATCTGACTGCTGCTGCAGCCTCTCAGGGAGTCCTGTGCTGCCTGGAACCCTGTTGCTTTGCTGATAACAGACGGAGTGTGTGTGTGTGTGTATGTATGTATAATATATATATATATATCTGCCTACAATTATAGCCAAATGTTTTTCACAGGATTGGTGTTAAGTGTTTGGCTTGGAATTCTCTCTGAACGACTGCTCCAGCCAATGACAGATACTCATTTTGTAAACTGTAATTGTAGATGGCAGAAGTGTTTTGTAAAAAATAAAAAATTGCACACATGATTAGGGATCTGACAGGAACGAGCTTTGGTTTATCATTACTTTGCTCTTGATTTCTAGATGTCGGAAATTCTTGCCAGACTAGAATTATGCAACATGTATTTCATATCCGGATGGTCTTTGTGGAAGACCCCACTCAAGGGTTTCACTGCCTGGTGGTGGTGCCCACCTTGGTGTAGTACTGAAGGGGGTGGGGTGGTCAACCTTCGTATGGCATGACAACAGTGCAGTTATGCATGCAGTAGATATTGTTTCCTGCTGTAAATCTTTATAGAGGCTTGATGTTTACCTTAATTATAGAATCCTGTTGCTCTGTGCCTCACCACTTCAACCAACAACTCAATGATTAAGGATATCTTTATTATCCCTAGGGGGCAATTTGTTGTACACCCAGCAGTAACCAAATAGCTGTCAGACAAACATTAAATATAAATCACACTGACTTATTTAAAAGGCCAGGGGCAGCAGGGACAAATGAGTTCTAAAGTCCATTGGTTCTGCAGATTGTATTGGGCCAGATGGACGTAACTTGAACTCCTTGGACAGGGGGAGGTGAGGAACAGCCAGGATCACATAAACGTGATGTCCAAAATAGAGATTTAGGCCAACTAAATTTGATTTATTGATGTATCCTAAGCTACTGCCTGTGATTCTCACTGAACTGTCTGGGACACCACAGTTTTCTTTTGTTTTAGTTTTTTGCTGTTTTCCACCTTTTGTGGTGATGTTTTTTGTTTACCTCCCAACAATGTTAATTTGTCTGGATTGCTCTCTCCTTAATACTTTCTTCTTCTTATGCTATGTATGTCACTTGTTGTAGCGTGTCCTGTCGGGAGACTGTGATGAGTGTTGATTGTATAGTCTGACCTAGAATAAGCCTTAATTGTTAAAAATACTGTGTAGTCTATGGTTTCTGTAGATGCATGTTAAGCAGATTCAGTCTATTAGCTTGGGCTGCGTCAGTTCCTTTCGCTTGCAACTTCTTTCAGTAGCCTGTTTACTACTTAATAAAGCCTATCACTTCCCCCCTGATGTCAGTGATTCATTGCAAGGTAGGAAACACTTTAATTTAACAGTTGTAAGTACACATCTGCATTGAGAGCTTCATCTACTGGGCCTGCGTCCTGACTATAGACCCATTTAATCTTTAATTCCTGTTCTCATCAATATTTCACCACAGACACTGTTTCTCGATTGCAATCTGAAGCACAGAGGAGAGGTTTGTGAAAGGAATCCAGTCGAAACATTTCCACCATTTGCAGTTTGCATCACAGTAGATCTCTTTACTTTTCCTAAAGGCTAAGTGGCCTGTGGGGTCTTTGACTCACCATCACAATACACTTTTCTCAGAGGTAGGGGAAACAAAGTCGTTTGGGGTGTATGTATGTATAAAGTGAAAGACATTTGGAAAAAGACAGAATGCGTGGAAGAATTTTATTTTTGATCCACAGTAAAGAGACCAGATTAAGCAACCCTGTCTATTTTTGTCGGTGAAAGCTTGCCTTGCTGTGGTAAACATGAAATGAATCTCAATCATGGCTGACACTTTGGATCATATCTAATGCACCCCAGGGAGATAAAGTGATTGCTGCTCATTTCATCTGCACTGTGACAGGCTGCGCTGTCAACAAAACTGTTCCATCTGACCACACCTGACTTGCAGCAAGAGCACGGCTCGGCGTGTCGTTAGACTGGCGTTCAGCCATCACAAGTTCTTACCTCAATATTTTATTTATGAATTAGGGGGAGGCAGGACCTGATGCCAGATTATTTAATTCAGTTCTGCATGAGACCTTTGGTACTGAGGCTAGGGTTTGGCTGAAGTTACCACTCTGTCACCCTTAACAAAGCAATTGTGCAATTGATATTGGCCACCAGTTATGTACAGTGTGCCAACCTCGACAGCCCAGCTGTATTCTAACGTTAACATAGCTATCCTTATTAGCTAGGCTCCTTACATGCTTGCATCTTTGAAAATGAGTCTCCGACACTGACAGCGATGTGTTAAGAATATAGATAGACTTCTCAGAGTTAACTTGAATTAGGGATGCACCGAATGTTTGGCCACATTTGCTATTTTTCCAGGGTTAGAGTGAGGTAAAGTGCTCGCCTCATGCACACTCCCACCCACTGCCGAAGTTGAATTGTCTTGAACTTTTTATACACGACGCAGAGCATAAATCATTGGAAGAGAGACTGATCCTCGCTGTTTGAGTTTCCATACAACAATTATCATATTGGGTCGGGCTTGATGAATTTAGCGCGAGGATACACATGTGACAACGTCCGGTTTTCAATATAAGTGTCTATACAGGATGGACATAAGATTAATTGGATTTTATGCACAGAAAGTGTAAAGCGTATTACATGTGTACATTAAAAGTAAATGGACACATGTAAATTACTTGAATGGTGGGTGGGTTCTCTTTGGCCTCAGCAAAAATGTGAATGTACTTGTTCAGTATTCGGCAAATTTTTTCATTGTGTTTGGATTTGGCCAAGAATTTTCATTTTGGTACATCCCTATCTCTGTTTACTAAATAGTTATCAGGACATCAACAGGAGGGAATTCACATGGCAGAGCATCCCCGCAAAACTAGATGAAGTCCTATCAGGTAAACTTATGTATGATTTTAAGTTAAATAGGGTACAGCTGTTTAGCGCACAGAAGCTGTTGCCATGGTTACTGTCCATAGAGCTGTTACCGTCTCTCTCTCCCTGTATGTACGCTTCGGTGACTTTCTCCATCAGTATTAGGCTAGGCTGTATAAAGACACCGAAAAAAAACCCCCAGAACTTGTCTTTTGGACTTTTCCTCCTGTGATTCTATTCACAGCAGCAGCTGAGCTGCATGTTGAGGAGGCGTGTTGATGACGTAGCCTATCAAAACAAAACCAACGTGGTAGCTAACGAATAACATCTAACTGGTGTGTTCACTGTCGCTTTACCTGGTCAGCTCTTGTAAAATATCCACAGTGTTGCGACTTGTAACGTAATCACTGTGTTTCGTTAAAGTACAGGTTTAGCAAGGAGGTGCGAGAAGCTAAACGACTGTACTCAGAGAGACTAAAGAACCAGTTCTCTGCAAACGATGCCACTTCTGTCTGAAGGGGGTTCAGACAGATCACAAACTATAAACCCAAAGTCCCCCACTCCATAAACAGTTCTCGCCAATTCTCACTGGCAAATGAGCTGAACCAGTTCTACTGCCGCTTTGAGAGTCAATGAGACACCATACCCCCGTGACTCCTCCGCTCAGCTTCAGCCTCAGTCCACCACTGCTTGCCATGACTGCTTGACTATAAGACTACTCACGAAGAAGAAGCATTCATGCGAGAAGCTGAAAGAAGCGGAGAAAGAGGCGACCAGCAGAACGGCTTTTTGTTTTTGATTGCAGATCAGCGCCGTAGTGCATTCGCACAGCACATCCTCTCGCTCGTCTCTCTCTCTCATAAACACAGCAGCACAAATCTTACCAACACAACGCTGGCAACGTTGGAGACCCAGTTTTAAAAAAGTTATTAGTAATGAGTAATGGTTTAAGGAACATCTGGCACGTGATGTAGCCCACAGAACATTCTCCACAGAGTTATTGCTATAGGCACTTTTGAAAAATAAACTAATGAAGTAGTATGAAAGGGGGCTGTTGCTTTATTGTTCTAAATAGACATTACATTGTTAGTGTACAGTTGTGGTTATAGTACTTGCTTTTATTTTATATAATTCCAAAGCAAAAATCTTTGTTAAACAGTTAAAAGTTTTAAAGTTTGTATAAATCAGTGAATTATAGGAGTAGCCTACGCTGTCTTGTCTTCTTCCCTGGTTCCCCCCTGGCGTTGATACTGGTGTTCATTCTGAATAGTAAACATTAATTTAATGGTAACGTTAGCTAGTTAGGCTGTGTGCTGGAGATCAGTAATTCAGTCATTAGTTACAGCCCTACTGTTCACCGGAGCAAAGAGCAACCCCGCAGCAACTACGTTGTGATTTTTTAAGAACGTTCCTGATACGGACATCTTCCCCAATACTAATCAGCATGCAGTGCGAGTGGGGTTTTGTCTTTATCGCTTGTCTTGCTTTTATTTATCTACTTCTCCCACACGCTGCATCCAACGTAGTCTGCCGAAGCCTACCTCTGCTGCTTGTTTGGGTGGGTGATTTGCAGGCTGATCAACATCCCTCCCCTCATGTGACCCATGGTTTGACTGTATGTGTATTCAGAGCCAGTGAGAAACGGACTTACTAATGACAGATTTATCTTTAGGGTTTATTGGTGATTATTCAGAAATCTTGTATAGAAAAAAGATAGAAGAGTTTTATAATTTCATCGCAGTCCTCTGAATCGTAATCAAATTGTGAGGTGCCTAGAGATTCCCACCCTTACTGCCGACAACGAAAAGCCAGAATGGAAGAAAAATAAGTAAATGTGTTGTTCTTTAATGTCTTTTGTTGGCAATTAAAATTATGGACATTAAGGAGTGTGACAGACATGCATGCCAGCTTCTTGGCCCAGTATTAGCAGTTTAAACCTCTTCTCTGTGGCCTGCTGCTCTTCATATTTCAGTAAGGCAAAACACACTCAGACTTTGATCTGCACGCTTATAAAATAGATTCATCATAAAAGTATAGCTCAGGATAACAGTAATTCTTGTGCTGCTGCACTAAGAACATTCATCAGTTGCTTTTGAAATCCTCTAAAAACCTAAACATAAATCCAGATTGAAGACAACACCAGTATTGTTAGATGAGCTTTCCAAAGAGATTTAGAGAAGACAACAGAAAATGTGATTTGTTTATTTTTTTAACAGGACCAGACTGTATCTAAGAAAACATGTCATTGTTTGGAAAGCTTTGCTTGCACCGTCCACACTATAACGTGAGAGCATTTCAAATTGATCCTATCTGGATTAGGACAGTTTATATATTGCAAAAAATCAAAGTGGAGAGGAAAATATGTTTTCTAAATCTGAAAACATATTTTCCTCTTCACTCGATTAGTGACACATTGACCATAGTCTGGTTTCTCATTTATCCCAAAGGGGTCGGACTTGTTTTGTTGTCATATTTAAATCTGTTCATTTTTTCCTTCATGTGCTACTGTGAAAACATGGGACAACAAGAGGTAGGTTTGTAGCCTGGAGTAGTCTGTAGTCAGGAATTTATAGTTCAGCAGAAGGAGCCTCTGTAGGTGTTGATTTGCCCCCTGGCAGACAGGATGTACCTGACAAGCTACGAGCAGTGGGAGACAGAATGAACACAGGAGGGAGAATGGGGAGGAGGATGTCACACAAATTCTCACTATTCGTTCAGGACACACACACACACACACACACACACACACACACACACACACACCATGCCATGCTGAGATATGACATAGTCGGCGGAGATTATGTTTACAGCTATTACAGGCTTAACAATTCATCCAAATATTGTCGAAATTGCAGTATGGCCAAGTCCAACATCCAAACTGCAGGATATGCGGTTGTTTAATTAAATTAAAAAGGTCAAACGTGTCACAAAATACCATTATAAATAAAGCACTGTGATGCTACAGAAATGCCCCGGCCTACAGATCATATTCTCCAAACGCAGCAGCACGACATAATTGTGATTGGCCCCGCAAAACAACAAACAAAGCACAAAATAAAGATTATCCCCAACATTTGTAATGTGTACTAATGAGACCTCACCAAGATAACATGACATAATGCAGTTTAAAAATAAACTTTTTGTTATAAATAGTACTTTGAACAAAAGTTCAACTTATTGTTGTGGTTTGTGGTGTTCTGAACATAAGTGTTGCCAACAGGGGAGTTGCAGAGTGCCCTATAGAGTGCGCAGTATACGACTGAGTGGACCTCAGTCGTATACTGCGCTGTGATTGTCCAGAATGCTTATTTGGGCCGTGGCTTAGCGAAGGGTAAATTAATTTATCTGCGATACTGATTTATCTGCTCACATTGTCCGATAATATCGGCACACTGATTTCTGCCTTTGTAGGATCTTTAATAATTTACCTGAAATTTATTTGATATATTGCTGATTTATTTCAAATCTAAATCTGGTGTAAATGGTTTTGCTGCCTAGTACTGCCCACTTTTATTTCCTGTTGTAGCAAATTGCACAGATGTTTATTACAGGAATACACTGCTGAGGCTGTTTTAAACTGGGCCTGAATGTGTTTCGTGTGTGGAGCAGTCTCCGGAACATAGATGTTGGTTGCACTAAAATGGAGCAGCACAGTGGGTGGGTTGCAGGGCTGCTGTCAGCCCTGACACTCAAACTGCTGGGCCAGCAGCATCCTCACCGACATGGACTTCACACCTGCTGTCACTAATGCTACATCATCAGCTGCTTATCAGCCAGGGGAAACCCCCACCACTGTCTCTCTGAATGGCTGATGAGGGATAGAGGATGGGTGGTTGGGTCTGAAGAGTCACAGTTATTGTCATGTTACGTTTACAGGAATGGTAATGCTTAAATAATACGATCAAAATGATTGTGTGTCTTTCCCAGTGAAACAGCATGGCATTTCTTCCCACTGCAGTGGTAAAGAGAACAGTAACTTCAAGAAGTTGCATTGTAAGAGCACGGTGCAGTTTATTTTTGTTGTCCTGCTTAAATGTACCTTTGTGGGTGGATTTAAAAGAAGAGCCAGTACAGTGTGTGCTGTGTTGCTGTCAAACACACTTATGTCATGCCTGTAAGAAGGCTGTTGGGTGCCTTCTTTAATTCTCTTCTGAATAAATTTTGAAGCGCAGCTTATAATGAATGAATCAGCATAGTTTCTATCTGTTTCTCTCATTTCAGGAGGAAGCACAGGGGACACGTCCGTGCCTCTCTACCTGTCCCTTTTGGTGTCACTGACGGCGCTTGTGTCCTTGGTGGTATTGCTAGTGAACTGCGTGACCTGCTGCAAGGAAAGGGAGATCAACTTCAAGGTGAGAGTCCTGGCGGGCAGGTAGCCAGACAGAAACAGCGCCACATGCTCCCATGAGGGCCACACCTAACAAATACAGAGTGGGCATGGGTTGAAATGGACGGCGTCTGCTTATATTTCAAAACAGAGCCTAAATTCACACTGTTGCATCGTGTTGCATTATCATGGTAAGCCTGTTTTTCCATCCACTCAATGTAGGAGTTTGAGGACCACTTTGACGATGAGATTGACTTCACTCCACCGGCAGAGGACACGCCTTCCATGCAGTCCCCAGCCGAGGTGTACACCCTCGCTGTGTCCCCTGTGGCCCTGCCTGGACCCCCACACCTCCAACCTCCTGCCCGCGTCGCGGGTCAGACAGATGCACACTCACTTATATAGCATTTCTAATTATTTGCGATTTATATTGCACTGAGGGCGGGGCTCAGTGCCTACACACACACACACACTAACACACACACACACACACACACACACACACACACACACACACACAAAAGAGAGGGATAGTGGGAGCAATTACTTCAGTTTACTATACAATCTGATGTTATCAGATCTACTATTTATACCTAGTAGATCCAGATTGAATGTTAATAATGGGTATAAAAGCAGTCAGTTTACTTTCATCAACAACTGTTCTTTGAAACATTTGACAAGGGGGACAACAACATTATATATTCAAAAGGGGACAGTCCTCATACATGAAGGCATTTTATTGCTGTTGTCATCAGAGTAATTGTTCTGTTCATACTGAATGCTCATACATATTGTGTTTTTGTCTGCTCCCACTCTTATTTGTTTGTTTGTTGTTGTTTTTTAGCTTTGCCAATCTGGGGGCATTTAACACTGGGCGAGGTTATACTGCACCTACAATGCCAGAAAGAAAACAATTTTGTTTATTTTGCTCTAATGGAAGTTAATTGCAATTCAACCAGTAGAACTTTTGTGTTGTTTCGGTCAGCATTATTAGACCTGTAACAAACACTCCTGTCACGACTTTTTAGCAAAAGAAGATTTTTGAGGTCCAAGTTACGTTAATTAAATTAAACATAGACTGTAAACTTTAATAGATAGCAGTTGTCAGTAATAACTAGCTTTTGAAAAAAAACACCACAGGTAATAACACAATACAGAATTGTGGATACTTTAATGTCTTGCTTATCTTGGCTAAAAACACAGTATTTTGAACCATGCTTCCATGCTCATTAATCTTCACCTACAGTTCTAGTTAATTATCACCTGGTTTTCTCTCGCTTCAGGGTCCAACACCCGCGGAGATTCTCCAAATGCAGCATCGCAGAGTACAAAGAGTTCCTTCTGAAAGGTGGAGGCTCGTGTCTGTTTAACAGGCCGACCAAGGTTAGATGCTCATAATTCCGCCCCTCCCTTTTACAAGTCACAACTGTCGTGAATCATGCACGCCTGCTCTATCCTTCAGACTTTAATGTCTTCTTCTGGCAGCTTTTCGAGGCAACAGAATGCGGTAATGGATTTGTAGAAGTGGGAGAGGAGTGTGACTGTGGGGCGAGAGCAGTGAGTTTCTTTTACTTCAGTAAGTCGAGTCTGTTTGTTGTCGTCGTCGTTGTTGTTTAGATGGATGAAGCTCTTTCTCTGTTTATTTTCAGGACTGCTACAAAGAATGCTGCAAGAAGTGTTCCCTCGCCAATGGGGCACACTGCAGTGATGGCCCATGCTGCAATAACACATGTCTGGTATGAGTTTGGTCTTTTCTTAAAGTTTTACAGCACAAAATATTAATTTATACTTCTGAAACCTTAATTTGGACTTCTGTCCTTTCCTTGCCAGTTTTATCCACGAGGTTACAGTTGCCGCTATGCTGTGAACGACTGTGATATCTCAGAGACCTGCTCTGGGGACTCTGGACAGGTGTTCTTGTGTTGCATTTGTTCTTCTTTTGTTTGTTGATTGGTTTCAGTCTGCTCATTCTTTGCATGTTGAAGATAATGTGCATTGTTAAGAGGAAGTATTATGTTTGTGACTGTTTGCAGTGCCCTCCCAACCTTCATAAACAAGACGGTTACCTCTGCCAGGTAAACCAGGTACGCAGACTGATGACATTAGAAAAAGTTATTGGTCCAAAAAGGAGCTGTCATGCATCAGAATAGCAGTTTGGGAGCAGCAAAATGAGTGATTGAATGCATTTACTATGTTATTCTCTCTCTGTCTAAAGGGCCGCTGCTACAATGGAGAGTGCAAGACCAGAGAGAACCAGTGTAAATACATCTGGGGGCCAAGTAAGATTAATATTCCTTTGGTTCACCTCGGCTCATATTAGTGAAGTATCAGAGTATCATCACAGAGACCTACTGTATGAAAAGAGACTTGTGGTAGTCAGTGCTGTGCAGGTCACCCCTCCTCTCTTTCCCTCAGAGTCTGGAGGCTCGGAGAAGTTCTGCTATGAGAAGCTGAACACAGAGGGCACCGAGAAGGGCAACTGTGGGAAGGATGGAGACAAATGGATCCAGTGTAGCAAACAGTGAGTTTCAAAGAAAGACACGTTAAATATACTATGGTATTTCCTCTATACATTTGAGCTTGACATGACGGTGCTTTTATATTTCTGCACTGAGCTTTTGTTCTTCCTTATTCTCTTTTAGTACTGACGACGGAGTAGAGGTTATTTTAAAGCCAACCATTAGAGGGCAACAGAGGGCAAATCACACACATCACAAATTACAGTAACAATGTTCTTAAAAGCTTTTAGTGTATTTTAAGAATACCAGATCAGGCTCATACACACATTAGCTCCTCTTTCAATTCAAAGTTATTTTATAGCGCCAGTTCATAACAGAAGTTATTTCATTGCACATATAGAGCCGGTCTAGACCATACTCTTTGCAATATTGTTTACAGAGACCCAACAATTTCCACCATGTGCAAGCACTTGGTGACAGTGACATGGAAAACCTCCTTTTAACGTAATAGTGACTAATAGTACTCATAATGCAGAGTGGCAGTGGCAGTGTTATACTATTATATATTATTGGATAATTATTATGTAAGCGGTACTATGTTGTTGGTTATGTTGTTCGGATCATATGCTTTGCATGTAAACTCTTAATTTGAAAAGTAACTAGTAACTAAAGCTCTAAATGTAATGAAGTGAAAATTACCATATTTCATCATACAAATTAAATAGCTGTTCTAGGCTCTGGAGACTTAACTTTGTTGCAGTTTGGAGGTTTGTTACATTTTTTTACTTTCAGTATGTTATTGGCATCAAGGCTGACTTACTACATGATTCCAGTTCTCTTAATACATCCATGTTAAATACCAGGGCCACTTTTGAACATTAGAACACTTTCCACAACTGAAACAAAATTTAATGGTTTACTATGGAGGGACAAGTAAATTTATTTATAGAGCACAATTAAAAACATCAAACAGTCAGAGAAATTTAAAAGACAAAAATAAATAATTCAAACAAAAATAAATAGTCAAGGAAGTAACAGACAAAATTAAAGCATATTGATTAAGAGGACAACACACCCGTAAAAAGTTGAGTCTTAAGACAGTATATAAAAGTGATGATAGATGGGGAAGACCTGATGTATGAAATGGAAGATTGGCATCTGCACAGATTGCTCTCTGTTTTCTTTTTCAGTGATGTGTTCTGTGGTTACCTTTTGTGTACCAACATTGGCCGCAACCCTCGCATTGGAATAATGAAAGGAGATATTACCCCGGCCTCCTTCAACCATCAAGGCAGGCTGGTAGACTGCAGGTAAACACATGTGTACAGAATTACTGTTGTTAACAGGAGTTCTGGAGATCACTTTTTCTTAATTTTTTTTAATGATATTTGATTCCCTCCTCCTCTACTCGCCACCTATTCTGTCCTTTTATTTCTCCCCCTTTCCTCTCCTCCAACCTGTCCTCACAGTGGTGGCCATGTTCTTTTGGATGACGAGACTGATTTAGGCTACGTGGATGATGGGACTCCCTGTGGGCCATCAATGATGTGCCTTGACCGCAAGTGTCTGCCTATCCAGTCACTCAACATGAGCACCTGCCCTAGTGGACCTAATGGACAGGTGTGCTCTGACCATGGGGTGAGTCTTCGTGTAAACTAACCCACAATTTACAGTTTGCTATTTGTGTCTGATAGGGCTTAAGCATTGGCTTGGGACGGACATCACTTAAATAAGGCTGTACAATAAATTATAGACAGGTCCTTTATTGAGACATCAAAATAAACTGGGCAAATGCACCCCACTCACTGTAATAATAATTACTCATTTAGCTGATGCTTTTTTACAATTATATATATGTATATGTATATATGTCAAAGGTCGTACGCCTCTGGAGCAGCCAGGGGTTAAGAGTCTTGCTCAGGGACACACTGGTGGATGTCACAGTGGGAATCACACCAGGGTCTCCCACACCAGAGGCATGTGTCTTATACATTGCTCCATCGTCATGTAATGTTTTTTTTTTCAAACTGAAATAACATGGTGGCTGCTCTGGAAATGTGAAATATCTCATAAACAACTCAACAACATCAGCTTAAAATTAGATTTTTGTGAGAAACATTTACTGAATAATGGTTGTTTAAAAAGTTGTTCACAAGGTTTGTAAACTTTAAGAGTTTCATAATCCACTGAACACTCTCCGCAGTTCATGATGTGTTTGATCCAACATGTGCAGTATCTGACTGAGCTCTATCAGTTCTCTGATACTTGCTAGACTTTAGTCTTGTGTCTAGCCTAGCTGATTTGCTAATATCTTCTGTTAACAGTTTATCTATGTCAACATTTCTCACTTTTTTACATTGGAAAAGGACAGGTGTGATGGTTGTTTTGTTGTTGTGTCCAACAACAAAACACACTGTCGTGTCCAGTGATCCATCATGCACATTACCAGCATCGTGGCAGTGAATGCATCCATCCATTAAATGAAATGCATTTATCAATAATATATAATAATATATTTTATATAATAATTAACTTTATTTACAGTGAAAAGTTCATACATTAAATACAACTCAAAGTGTTAACAATTTTCAACAGATTTAGACAAACAAATTAAAAGGTGAGATGAAACACAATTATTAAAATAAATAAAACATGGTGATTACAATGTAGACAAGAATGTAGTAAGTATTCAATAAAAGCAAGTCTTTATAAGACTGAAAAGATGCTGCAAGTTTTGATATATTTCTTAAGGCCCTGTTTTCAATTACTCCAGCTGATTAGACACCTGCTCAGATGGAAGGTGGATGGGCAATGTGAAGATGGCAATGGGGATATTTTCTAAATAAGTACCCCAGTGTGTCAGCACCTTTATTTACAGCTCTTATGTTTCCCTCGTCGCCTCATCTATTTCTGTCTGATCTGTACAGGTGTGCAACAATGAAGCCACGTGCACCTGTGACACCACCTGGGCAGGGACAGACTGTAGCATGCCTGACCCGCCTAAAGAGCCTGAGACCACTCAGGACGAAGTACCCAAGGGTCGGTTTCCATCTCTTTTAACCTCTGGCGTCTGATGAGAATGAATAACACACTTGTTTATGTGCACTTGTTTAATTTAGCCAAGACTCACACTGACTTACTGTTTATGTTGTTCTGCAATATTGCAATGTCATTCTCGGTCATACTGTTAGATCTGAGACAGCACAGATTCTTAGACGTGAGTTTCACAGGTGTAATGGAGGAATGGGGGTCATAAAGACTTTCCATGTAAAGTGGCGACTGAAGGAGAATAAAAAAAGCACTGTTACATTTGTTTAGTTTGCCTCAGAAGACGAAAGGAACACACAGTTCAGCTGTACACGTGATACTTTGACCAAGGGGGGACGGGGGAGGTGGTTAAGGGGGTGGGAAGCGTGTCACTTCATCGATGACTCTGAAGCAGAAGCCTGCTGTATGTTTTTGACAGGGTGGTAATAATGCTCCTTTTCCCTCTGCACAGTGAGCGTGGCCACTAACAGGCTGATAGGGGCAGTAGCAGGGACCATTCTGGCCCTGGGGGTGATTTTTGGAGGCACAGGGTGGGGAATAGAGTAAGCATCTTTAACCCTTTCACAGCTCTTCCTCTCATAGTGGTGCCTCAGTGTGCGGGCGGTCTCGTGAGCCGGCCTGAGCCCGTGTGTGCGTCCCGGTGGCTTTGTGTTTTCTTGTGTGTTGGTGATGACCATATAATTGTCATGTGATTGGATGTTTTCAGTGTTGTGTGATTGATTGATGGATTCCCTCCTCCTCCTCCTCCTCCTCCTCCTCTCCAGCCACTTCCTGTTGTTCCCCATTACTACAAGCCTCTTTCTTCATCCTCCCTCTTCTTCTTCTTGTCCCTTTTCTTTCTCTTATTCTTAGTCGTTATGTGGTTGCTCCTGTGATCCTCTCCTTTCTGGGGCATGTGGGGCATTTAGGTGTATATCAGTCCTGAGAAATGTCCAGTTAAGTGACCTGGCTTGTCAGTCAGTGGTAGGCTGTGTGGTGACTGGGACCCCTAAAAACATTTTCCACTACTCATATTGCAGGCCACATATGCACTTCATCTGTCAATCTCTGTTTAATTAAACCTTTTTAGTGATGGATACCCAGGGTCTAGTCTTCTGCACAACTTTAACAGACAAACCACTGAATCACTACCTCAACTGACACCAGATACATGTAAAAGAGACTTCATTATAACTTCATTATCTTAATGTTACACACTAAAGGGGGCTGAAAAGCATGCAAAATACATTCTCAGATTCAGTCATTTTAATGTAATAGCATACTTATGGTTATGTTTTCTGTTCAATGTGAAATCGTCATTGTTTAGTTACATGTTATTTATATAATAAGTGAGTATAGAACTTATGTCTTTTTCCCCATAACCCTTTACAGGTCCTAGTGCCACCAATCTAATAATAGGCTCCATCGCCGGAGCCATCCTTGTGGCTGCCATAGTGCTGGGGGGGACTGGATGGGGCTTTAAGTAAGCAACACGCCGCATGCCTCTCCTGCTGTTAATCTAGCATCCCTGCTGCTTCTAGACACCAGGGTTTGAGCTCCTGCTACAGAATATGGACCCCAGGGTGGACGATACACAAACATAAAGGATTTTACGCTGAGGTGCACACATGCTTAACATGTATCTGAACCGCTCAACTTCATCCAGTGTGCAGTCCTGGCTGTTGCTTAGAAGAGGATGTGGATGATGACCAAGGCTATAGATTTGGAGAGGCACTGGGCTCCATGTGGGGGTCAACTGTGGATCTGTAGCAGAATCTCAAACTGATTAGACGGGCAGAGCTCAATGCTTGACATGCATGTTCAGTGAAGGACCTGATAACAGAGGGGAAATAATACTTTTAACAGCTAAAAGATATTGATAAGTTTAAATTGTATTTCCCCTCTGAAATCCAAAGATAGACCAGATATCTGTGTAGCCAGGAAATGTACTTTATTGTACAATATTGTTTAATAAGTTTCAATCTACCGCTGATTAGCCTGCTGTCTTGAGCAACAGGGGTGTTACACATCTTAATCTAAATAGGCCAATGGAGTAACTGAGAAATACAATCCTGCAGCCACCATAGCATGCCAGGTAGCAAAGCATCATGGTTGTCACAAAAACAAGAGACATAACAAAAAACAGAATAAGAAACAGAGCATTTCTGCATGTTGACTTGTTGATTTGGAGGAGGTCAGTTCATTGCACAAAGGCTTAGCCAAACCCAGAGTTGTTTGGTCCAGGGTTGTCGTGCTCTCATCGCTTCCATGGTCTTTTTTTCTCAGTACGTTACTGTTTGAGGGTGAGACTTTAAATGGAGTGGTGAGAGCGACACAGAGAGAGAGAGACAGAAAGAGAGAGAGAGAGAGAGAGAGACACAGACAGACAGACAGAAGCCTGGACCTTTTTGTTGGCCGCAGCCTTTGTGCCATGGCTGCCCACACCCACCTTGATGGCCAGGCTCCGCCCTAAAGCAGAGCAGGACTCTCGGACCCGCCCACACCAGCTGCCATTGCTGCCTGCTTCACAGACCTGGTACAGACACGGCGCATTGCACTGCATGAACCACGCACAGCAATAGTGCCACCTTCAACTGGCAACTATTGGAACAGGTGCATGACAGAGTGACAGAAGCCCCACAACAAGCCACAGTACGGGGAGGTTATGCATCACTCCTGTTGTTGTATTTGTCGTTGTCCCACTGTTGTGGTAGTAGTTATTGTTGCTGCTGCTGCTGCTGTGGTTGTCGTTTATGTGGTTGTCTCCTCTTTCCCTCCTCTATAGAGTACATTTTACATTAGATTTTTCCTCCCAGATGGTTATGTTATGAGTGAAACTAATGTCTTTCTCATCAAAACTGGTAATGAGACATGTCTCCTACACTTCTTCACCTTGTGAACTGATGTTGCATGCACAAGCTGGTCAGCATTCGTCTGCAAGAAGGCAACAGGATATTTATATTCATAGACCTTCAAAGCTCAGTTATTATCTTATTTGAAAGTAGACTTTATTGTTTATCATGAACAGGCAAGTAAAGGTTTGTGAATATAAATACATCTGACTGCTTCTTTGCAGTCAAGGCTGAACCGGCCAACATGGACCAACCTTTCCTCACTTTAATGTCGTAAGCATTTTGATCTTGAGGCCCTTTAAAAACTGCACGGGTTGACATGAAAAACATTTTTATTTTCCGCTCTTGAGTATAACAATAGATTAAGAATAAGTTTACTATTGTAAACTGAAGAGATGAGAGTGGTTACTTGTCCAGGTTGCACTAGCTGTGTTACAGACTTGATTATAGCACACACTGACTCCTGTTTCTTGTCTCCTCATAAGAAATGTGAAGAAACGGCGATACGACCCCAATGCCTCAGCCATTTAACCCAAGGAGAGGTGGCAATCACAGATGGACTCCTCCAAGGCTTCCTTAGTTGGCTAACTGACAGCTGGACTGCACTTATTGCTGCTGATCTTTGGCATTAGATTTACTTGAAAAAGACATAGTGGACATTTTAACAAATTCCATCGTAGTGACATTAGACATGCAGCCTTTTCAACTCCACCTCACCCATGTAACAAACCCACCTTGATCTCTAGAGTGACAGAGCTCCTCTTCCATCCTTTAGTGCCAGTGCACAGGCGTTCAGGCGGAATCCACACCACTCTCTCACCTGGCATGTTTATCCGCACAAAGCGTGCTGCTTGCTGGCCCCCTGGCATGAAGAGCCCTCTGTGCAGGGCTCTGCATGGCTACGAAAGCTATGAATATACTGCAAAAAACATACAAAGAGAAAAAAAACAGAATAATCTAATGCAGGAGGCAGCCTCCTTCAAAACTAAAGCCAGTGGAAAGGCAGTTAAAGCACCTATAGCTCATGTTAAGGTGCTGTAGATGATAAAGGAGGCTGCATGTGTGGACCCATAAGGGCAGTGCAGACCACGCAGTGAATGCACATGCACAAACTTGTACATAAATAAGGAGTTCAGGTTTGGAATTAACAGCATATTTTACAAAGACATCAATTGCTTTTGTTTTTTTATCTTAGCATGTTGTATAGCGGGTGTTTTTTGGCAATGTTATTGAAAAAAACTGCAATAGTGATTTGGGCCAAAATTGTAATAGCACGCTGTACAGCTTCCTGTAGTTGTCCAGGGTGGAGGTCAAAAGTTCCACGAAAGCGGACAGAGCGGCTGTGGTGACAAGGAGAAGCATGTCAGTTCTAGAGGGATTCAGATTAATATCACGTCAGATTAACGTCACAAGACTCCCCTTCCCCTTCCTCCCCCAAAGTATCTTCAACAGTGACTCAAAAGCCAAAGAACCAATCATATCAACATAATGGATGTTGTTGTACACAGAGCACTTTCCCCTCTGTCTGCAGCCAGTGATGCCTCTCCTACTGCTGAGGGCATGAAGTCGGTCCATGCAGCTGTCCAGCCAGGTCTCACGTAACAGTCCTCATCAACACCCACTATACTGGCTTAACCTTTTGCTCTCATAAACTCTTAGTAGAAATCAAGTTCAGCTCTACTGGAAACGCTGCATGCAATCACTATACTGGGCTTATAATTCTATATGGGAGTCCCCAAAATCTGCAAGAAAAATATGCTACAAAAGATAGGTGCATGTCAACAACAGAAACATTTAACTTTTATTTACTATGCAAAGAGAGATATTGCACAAAAGTATGGGTAATAATGATATCAATGTAGACATGGAATTACAAAAACCTCTGCTAATCAGCTAATTTTTGTATTTGGCCACTCCCACATCTCGTTTCACTTCGCTTCAACATGCTCAAACTATGAATGGACAAATAATAATAAAGATGAACTGAATTAATATTTCCAATGAAAAAGCGAGAGAGCACCCTTTTACATTTATGGAACTGAAAATCATTTTTGTGTGTTTTTCATCTGATCTGATATTTTTAATCACACACATGCACACACACACCCACACACACGTACACAAACACACTGTATGGTGCCTGTGCATATTGAGGCCTGAACAGTTTCCTTGTGCAGGGCTTTTTATTTCCAGTCCAGCTGATAGTTGGTGTGTTCCAGGTGCTGCCATAGCACTGGCATCGTTGTAATCCTCCATGTTACTCATTGTCTGGTGTCCCTCTCTCACTGCATCATGTACAGTTGGACCGATGAATAAACTACTGACAAATTTTATCAGAGCGTTTCTGTGTTTTTTCATGCCAATCTAAGACAGCAACTGATTAACTTTTAATTTATCTAAAGTTATCTTGTCAAACTATTAAATAAACTTTAAAATGTACTGAAGAATGTTTATATGGGAAATAATTGCAAAAGAAGTTAATTCTTTTCATATGCACATGAATTAAATTATTATTTAGATTTTTTCAAGTTAACTGATCTCCACAATCTCTCTATGTACCCCCTGGCAACTGCAGATGTACCCCCCTCAGGTTAAGATACCCTTGGTTGGGAATCACTTATCTGTATATGACCAGGATGATAAGTGTATGGAGAAAAAGATCTCTGTGGACCTGTCTTCGAAATGTTCCTCCTTCATAGCACATTAAACAATAATTCTCATTTAATAATAATAATTTGTACCTTCCAGACGTTTTTCCTGTCCTGAAGCATCCTAACTTTACATCAGTATTAATATGAAAATGGTATTCATTTAAAGGTTATAATTTAGGCCTTGCAGCGAAAATTGTCATAAAAAAGTCTGCTTCTTTGCGTCATCAGAAGAATGAATGCCTGAGTAACAAACACACCCAGTACATTTAGTGTTGGCCTCTCACTGCGCAGGTAATTATATTTGAGATCAGGTATGCATGTGACATTTCAGTAAAAGCATAGAATGTAACTGGTGCACCACTCACTGGAACACCGTTCACGACTGAGCTTGTTTTTACAGAAAGCAGCACCACCCAAGTTTCTGATGTCAGATTGCTCATGTAAACACATAAGCACAATATGCCTTTTTGCCCCTAAAGCTCTGAATGAAGATTCTGTCACTTGAGGGTACCGTTACAAAAATGACTTTTTGTATATATTTGAGCCACAAACAATTTAATTTCCGTAATGCAAAGGAATCAAAACTGCAGAAGCCTTTTTTACCATCTTCAGTTGAACTTTGAAAAAAATTCACACAGAAAGAAGACTGTGGATTTTGTGCCCCATTTCAGTGCAGTCGCACTAAGAATAGACCTCTACACAGCCAGTATGGAGAGGGAGAATGATTACAGCAACAATTCCACATGTTTGGTGCACATATGAGCATGTAGAGCTGGACTGATTAGTCAATGAATCAATAAGTCAACCAATGGATAATTAATCCATAACTTTTTTAATAAATTTAATTTAATAAATTATTGCAGAAGACATTTTTCAAGTACAAATGCCAAATGTGTTAATGCTCCAACTTATCAAATGCCAGGGCTCTACTTTTCCTTGTCTTACATTACGATATATTGACTATCTTTGGGTTTTTGATTGTTATTTGGACTATTTTGGCTCCAGGGAATTGTGACATTGTGACATTTATCACTATTTTCTGATATTTTATACAACAAATAAATAATAGATTAATTGAGAAAATAATCAGCACATTAATAAGGAAAATTAATAATGAAAATAATCAGTTGCAGCCCTGAGTCTGTCCTTCATAAAGGTAAAATACAGTTTATCTTGCTGTGCAGGATCCTAATCTGTACAAGGCAGCCCTGAGAAATCCATTTAATCATATTTTCTTAATTTTTGGATAGTATCATAGCAAGGAAGCTCCCGCAGGAGATACTTTACATCATTTACCAGTTGGAAGAGTCAGTGGAGTTCCTCCTGGTGACTATAGGTTGATCAGTGTGTACAGAACAAACCTCAGATACGTCCTTCCTATTAACACATCACTAAACAATAACCTCTCATTTGAAAAACAATCATTCCTATCCTTTCAAGGGGCAATCTAGTCTAGCATCTTGCTCCTGCACGGATTAAACGTCTCGCACAATGCACAGTAACGCAACATTGGAAAGAAGAAGATCTGGGATGGTAAATGACATAGACTATTTGATTCCATGAACGCGATTAATAGTCTCAAGAGCAACTTAGGCTACAAATAAGGCTGTAGGCTATATAAACCACAACAACACATCAATAAACGCGACAAGCAGTAGGCCAACGCAGCTCGCAGAGGAGGGAGACACTGACGTCAATTAAGAGCCAACACATCTTTTCAAAACTCCAATCAACACTATAGTCTTTTAGTCGGCCCAGCTTTAGTGGTAAGTACATTTTTCATTGCAAAATTCTTAAACTGCTCTTTATTTAGGCTACATTTATAATATTATTCATATTTGATCAATATATTCCGTGTTTCTGGTTAATTACAGGCCTAATCTGCATATTTGGATTTGCAGAACAAATGATTATTAACATTGTTATTAGGCTATTAGCCACTATAGGGTAATTAACCATTTTAGACCTTATAATACAGAGTCAAACATATAAGCCAGTGTTAGGCTATATGTTTGCAGATGTAGGACCTATTCTTCTGAAATTTTATTTTGAAGTTTATAATAGCACCCACAATAGTGGGGGGGAAAACATTTGTTCTGAGAGAAATGTGTGTGTTTTATGAGTTTTAAGGGGATTACTGAGCTACTAAAATTGCTAAATTAGTAATGAGGCTTAATCAATTTTGTTGCTCAGCCTTACTGATAAATCAATAGTGGATACAGCTGACCTGTGTTGTGTCCTCTGCAGATGGTCCCAGTGCACCTGAACATACCTGTGGCCACGGTGTTTGTGCTGAGCTGCATGTGTGCCGTGCCGCCGCAGGGCCAGAAGCCGGGTCACGGGGACCCCCTGACGGCCCACCGGGCGAACCCGCAGTGCTGGGACTCCTCCTCGGCTCTGCTGCTGGAGATGCGCTCCCCGAGGATCGCTGACACGGTGCCCGCCTTCTGGGACCTGATGGTGTTCCTCAGGTCGTCAGAAAACGGCAAACACACGACACTGTTCTGGGACCTGGCTCGGGTCTTCTGGGACATCTATCTGGACTGCGTGCTGTCCAGGAGTCACGGCCTTGGGCGGAGACACATCACCGCCGTACACTCCCTCATTACTGACAGTAAGAGTCCAACCTCACACACACACACACACACACACACACGGCCCATAGATCAGTCCTGTCTCATTTTGTTTATCATTATTGTCATGTTTTGGTCATCCTATCACTTAAAACTAACTAAATAGGCTACTGAGTATCAAGTAGGTGTCTGTTTTACTCATGTAGACTATTCCCATTTCATGTCACTTTATACATTGTTCCTCACCTATTGTTATTTTAACATTCACTAGCAAGGACCACAATCAACGGGTATGATTAAATGATTTATTGAGTAACAAACAGAAGATGTATGAAGCTTGCAGTAGCTGAATAGACATTAGAAAGCGTTGTGGGGAAGCTACGATAGGGAAATCCGCCGTAGCACCCGGGCACGACGGACCCACTATAAACCTATGGAGAGGAGGAAGGAGATCAGGAGGCAGGACAGAGAAAGGGGTGGGGGGGAGGGATGCAGGATACGAGGGCGAAGGGGAGGACTTAGGACGTGTGGGTATTTATGGAAATGCTGGCGATGACGCGCTTGAAACTCTGCTAATTAGCACCACTTAAAAAACTTGTAATGAACTGATGCATTAATATAGATTAAACTACTCAACAGTATATAAAGTAGCAGGCACAACTTTAAAATGCTGCTTACATGTTAATGAATTCGTAATAATATTCTAATCATATACTAAAAACACTAACAGGAGCCATTCTGCTGTATAATGAGGACTTTCGCTTCTTTATGATCATACTTTTGGTATTGCATCTTAACTTTTAGGAAATCATTTGTACACTTACTTGTACAGAAGACATGTCTGATTAGTTTGGAGTAGTTCGAGCAACACTCATCTTTAAAGTGATTTTTGAATAATGTATTTTGCAGTGTATATTGAAATTATACTTGAAATTTAAATGTTTTATGGCACAATTTGTTTTGTTATTCAAATGTTAGAAAAAGGGCTACTCCAATACTTAAATTCAAAACACTATGAACCTGCTGTTACTCCCACTTTTAATACAGGGTTTGACACTAGACAACAACATCAGCTATTAAGTTTTTTCCGAATTTTGTGAAAGTTTGTTTGAGTAATATTTAGTTGCAAAATCTCCATTTTCAATGTCCAGAAGTCAAAAAGCAACTGGATTTTCTGTTTAATTTTGGAGACAGCAAGTTATCTTTAACATATGTCCTATCCTATCCTTAACATCACAAATAATAAAATTAATACACTGAATATTCACACACATTCTGCATATCAAAAAATATAAAATCAAACTCCTGATTTCTGCACTTAAAAGCGTGTGAATTTGTGCTGCGATTGAATCAGACCTGTGAAACGTGTGCAAACAAAAATATATGTTTTGTGACATATGTATACTTTTGCACAAAGTACTCAAGTCAGTAATAACTTTAAGTCATGACAACATTTTAAGTGACATCTTTTCTGCTCCCACATTATTATTATGTTCCATATACTCCACCCTGTTCACTCAAACTCATTTTTGATATCTTTGGTTACTCATTGCTTTACAGAATCCAATGAATAATACATATAAATGGTGATGTAATATTATAGATTAACATAAAACCTAAGTGATCCCTGGGAGAAATTCACAAGCCACCCAGCAGATAAAGTATATGAAGTAGTCGAATTAAGCTCCACCTTTTCCAGCTGCAACATATATACATATATATATTATAAAGCAAAATAAATAGCTACAGTTAACAAATTAATTTCTATTTAATCAAATGTATTTTATAGGAAAAAGGCATTTTCCACATGGGGTAAGATAGCAACTCTATGGTGTGAAATCACTTTAATAGGTGCAAATTACAGATAAAATGAACTACAGCTAGCTGGTTAAAAGCAAGGGGAATGTAGACCTATGTTGTAGATGTAAACTTATGTTGCCTTATGTTATTAGCTTTCCTTTTGTTTATTTCTCAGACTTTTAAATAGTGAGGTTGCTATGAACTTCATTAGCAGAAAGTCTGAGGTAAAACATGTGCATGCCAGCTAGCTAGCTGGAAATGTGAGCATATGTGAGCTTATAGCCTCAGAATTTTACCTGAGATTTTCTGTGAAGTTGTTAGTTGGCTAAATGGGCTCTCCACTGTCTAAATAACATCTAACTTTCAAACGATCAAGGGGCACGGTGACCGATGGGGCATCTTACCCCAAACATACTAATCTAGCATTTTACTACTTTAACCAAAAACTATAAAAATCTTTCTCTCTAAATAATTGCATAACTTATCTTAATGTAAATATACATAAATTGAACACTTATTTCAACTTCAGTCAGAATTACTTTGATCAAATAACTTAACTTCAATTTTTAGTTGAGTGAGACTGGGGACAGCCAGAAGAAATGGTGAAGGGAAAAAATTGTGACATTTTGTGGGGTCTTTTTAGAATTACCATGGGGGGGTGTCTTACCCCATGTTACCCTACATTATTCTGAAATAATCTGCATAATGAGTACTTTTACTTTTGGTACTGTTATGACCCCCTGTTGGTCTGGGGGAGTGGGGGCCATACATATATAGGCAAAACTGGTATAGATCTTAAAAAGGTAACTTTTATTGGTAACCCGGATATGCAGACAGGTAATAATAAACAAAAGGAGGGTGGATGAGGGTGCTGTGAAAATAACAAACCAAGTTAAAATAAAGAGGTCCTCAAAAGGAGGCCTGTACCTATCTATATATTTAAACAGGGTTAATTCTTGCTACAAAAAGAACACAAAGAGCACAGCACCCACTACACCTGATGAAAACTAACTCAATATTAAACAAAAATACTAATTGAATTTCTCCACTACACACAATGTAGAGCTAACAAACAAGGTATGCGAATTGTTCCACTAAACACAATGTACAGCTAACAAGCAAAGTACACAGTCAATACCAGCGGCACACAAGTCAATAGGCGGTGACAAGCTGCCTCAAGCAACAGGTGGACTCTCCTTATGAGCAGGAGGTAATCAATGTGGTGACCAGCCATTGGTTGAGCGGGAACAGAGGGAACCAATAGGTGGGACTGAAGTCAACACCCCAGAAACCAGGAAGTAGGCGGGTCTTCATTCCACAGGGACACAGCCTACTTGGTAGAGGTGAGACAGAAAAGGGGAAACACAAATGTGACAGCGACAGCTATGACAGTACTTTAAGTGTATTTTGATGCCAGTACTTTTACTTAAGTAAAACATTTGAATGCAGGACATTTACTTGTAGCAGGCAGAGTATTTCTACACTGTGGTATTGTTATTTATATGTACAGGATCTGAGTATTTCTTCCACTTCATGGATTTGCCTCAGGTCTTGACTCTCTCATAAATGTTTTGCCATGCTCAGCCTGTTTGTGTGTGTGTGTGTGTGTGTGTGTGCGCATGTGTGTGTGTGTCCTTTACAGAGTCCATCAGATTCAACAGCTCAGGAGCAAACTCTGAGGCGTGGCTCAGTGTCAGAGTGAGACGCAGAGGACATATCAAGACCCTGAAGACCAAACCCAAATCAAATACACACTACCACAAATAATTTGTAATATTTCCAAGTTGATACCTTCTGTCAATATGTTCTTAAGCACTGAAAAACTGGAATATTTTATGATTATATCCTTACAGCTACCTAAAGGATATTTGTGGCTCTCACTAGCCAGTTTGTTGACCTTATCATTGACGTTATTGGTGGTTTAGGTGGTAAAGGATAATGGAGGCCTCAGCTGACGCCATGATTATCTGTTTCAAGACCTCTTGAAGTGTATTATCACTTTATATCACAACCACTGCCCAAAAGAAAAGGAAATTATCATTTTTTAAAATTTAGTTTGTTGTTTATTTAATCTATTCACATCCTGTGACCTGTCCCAATCAAAAGTAATGTTTTTATGTGATGACATATGGATAGTAGACGATTCTTGTCAAAATAATTGCAGGATTACCTGTTTGTTTATTGATTTAAAGTATAATAAACTGTTTGTTTGTTCATTTAAAGTATAATAAATTGATGTATCATGGCTGTACGTTGTTTATGCTTGACTATCCAAATACACTATCAGTCAGCAAAATTCACTCTCAGTAGCAGCAGGTGTTGAGCAGGAACATGAAGGCAGTAAGTGGCCTTACAACCACAGATCCAGACCCCATGGCTCCAGAGGCAGAAATATCTGCAGAAAGCACAGAAGGAGAGGAGGGAAACAAGGAAGCACAAAACTACAGTAAAATAAGACTCTCTGTAAATGCAGTTAAATTTCACCCCAAAATCTACCCGAAATAAATTTATCTGCAATACCTGTCTCTACTCAGCCCCCGAATTCTATTATTATACATTGCAGTGAGAGCTGAACCTTTTTTTATTTTAGAACCAAAGTTGAAATATATCAGAATTTTACCCCAGATATGCTGTCCATGCCTTCTGCAGCACAGGACGTGGACATTTTATCTTTGCCAAATTTGTCTGCAGTGTTAAAATGTATTTTAAGTAACAGTTATTCTGGTCAGGGTAGGCCTAGTAAAGTACCGGGGTGAAGTTTAATATTCAACATTCGTCGGTTTTCGCGCCTGTTCCCTTCAATAGCTCCGTGTCAAAATCTCCATTTCTCCCAGTTTTGGGATATATTGGAGAGCTAATTCAGGCAGAAGTTTCACAGTTGTGATCACCTCAAAATCACTTAAGATAACGATGCAGTCCAGAGCGCAATGCACTGAATGTCTGTCAAATGCGCCTGTCACTGTAGGGGGAGTTAGGGACCGTCTGCAAATTGCAAAACATCCATTTCAATCTTCAATAACTTTTTTGTTTTTCAACATAAAAATCTCAAACCACTGCTAATATAACTAGTGACCACCCTCAAACATTTCACACCTGTAAGTTTGTAAACAAAAATGAAAATAAATAAATAAATTAAATTCTTAATTATGCACATTACAAGTGAATAATTTAAATAGCTTGCTCATTTATGAATATACTGGCACCAAATCACCTCTCATCTGTCCTGCACATCCTTTCACAACTTTCACACCTGTTAGTTTCTGCAAAAAGCCCTTAGGGAATCCCTTAACACCAATACCAGGGACCCAAAGTCTGAAATATGTACTTTTTGGCAATATGGCAATATTCATAAATGAGCAAGCTATTGAAATTATTCACTTGTACTGTACATTATTAAGAATTTAATTAATTAATTTATTTTCATGTTTGTTTACAAACTTACAGGTGTGAAATGTTTGGGGGTGGTCACTAGTTATATTAGCAGTGGTGTGAGATTTTTATGTTGAAAAACAAAAAAGTTATTGAAGATTGAAATGGATGTGTTGCAATTTGCAGACGGTCCCTAACTCAGCCTGCAGTGACAGGCGCATGTGACAGACATTCAGTCGTGATTCAAATAAAGATTTTGACTTTATGTCCACAGGAAATCGAGAGCAACCCCACTGTGATCCCTGATGATGCCCAGGTATAGACGTCTCACATGATCTAATGGGAGTTTCAAGCGGGTGTTACTTAGGGCGCGTCCTCTCTCTTTACTTTCGATTTTTACTTCCTCATCCGAGGAGAAGTTTTGGAAGATCTGTGAGGTCGTGGGCGCGATAAAAAAAAACAAAATACTAACACTAAATATATGAAAAACTAATCTAAAATAGTACAGAGTAGCTACTTCGAGTATGTTGAAGTGGATGACACATCTGTTCAGTCCGACCTGCTGAAAACTCGTCTCCAAAGAGGTAACACCACGAAACACGTCTTTAAGGTAGAACTGGTTAAATGGGTGAATCGAGCAGACAAGACTGATCTAATCAAAGTTTTTGGCTCTTGGGTAAGATAAGATAAAATGAGATAAAACTCTATTATCCATGTCTGGTAGTGACTTTAAGTGTTAATCACGTGATGGGAAGTCAGGCTGTTGTGATTATGCTACTGTTCAAACACACACACACACACACATAAATGTACCATAACTATATGCCAACCCTGTTGTAACATTTATACAAATAGGTTAAGAGCGAAAAAGAAACTTTACAAATGCAAAACTAAAGTTATTTGTGATTCATTTCACAAAGAAACCAGACATCTGAGCGAATCTATCTTGTATCTGGTTTTCAGCAAACAAAATGGATTTCCAGACGCTGCTATTAACTGTAGGAAAAGCCCTGAGTAAGGATGAAGTAAAGGCCTTAGCATATCTTTGCACTGACCTGCTTGGCCGAAACCCAACCTCAGTGGAGTCGACCAGTGACCTCTTCTCTCGTCTGTCGGATCAAGACCACCTCTCTGCTGACCGACCACACCTGCTCACTGAGCTTCTGCGCATCATCCAACGCACCCGTCTGGTCAATGAGCTCCAGCTTCCTGGCCAAGCATCTAGCCTCATTTCTCCTTACAGGTGGTCTACCTACCTTTCACTGTTTATAAGTAAATCATGAAGTAGGATTTAGGTCACAGAAAATACATTGCTAAATAGTGTCACATCTGTCTGACATGCAGCACCGGATCAGCGTTAGAGCCAAGTCAGAACTTATGAAATGGACCAGGTATGCCTGGGCTGGACGGAGTCTGGGAGTTGTCAAAGAAAAAAGAAATATCTAATTCAAGCTTATGAATTAGTAATTGTGATCTCGATTAAATAATATGTATGTGCGAATTGTTAAACTGAGAGCTACAATTACTAATTCAAAGGCACGGATTATTAAATTGTTAGCAAGAAGGACTAATTTGAGGGGACAGTTTGGTTAATCAAGGAATTACTAATTACATTGACTAAGTGATGTGTAGTTACAGCCTTATGTTACAAAGAAGTAGGGCTGCAACTAGAATAGAAAGCAGTTTATTGTCCCCACGGGGTAATTTGTCTTGGGCACAGTGGTACAGTCTATTGCTTCATAACACAAACATGTACTAAATAAACCAGCATGAAATCAACATGAAATCAGCATAAAATCAACCTAACACTCGTCTGCATTTTCATTTGCAGATGATTTACTTGATGAATTGATTTGAATAGTTTGGTGCATGCAATGTCTGAAAAATTTTTTAAAAATGCCCATCATAATTTCCCACACTCCAAGGTGACTACAAATTTATTCTTTTTTGTTCAAGCAACAGTCCAAAACACAAAGATACTAAGTGCTCTTTCACAACAGACAAATATTCACATTCGAAAAACTGGAATCCACAGATTTGTGGCGGCGTTTTGCTAAAAATATCACTTTAACAATTAAACAATTATCCAAATTGTTGTTGATTAAAGTCTGATCAATGTAGTGTTTTAGCTCCACATACAATGGAAAAAGATCCCAGTCAGAGGCACTCTGTAAGGTGTATACATTTTTGACTGAAAAAGTAAAAAAGGGCATTGACATAGGATCAATAATCACTGGGTTTAGGGATCACAATCTGTATGAGGGGAGAAAGAGTGGTGCATTGCCATAGGAAAATACATCCAGTGACCTCAGAATAGTGACAGTGAAGCATCAGGCCTCCTCTGACAAGACTGTTTTTACTTTGTTTTAATTGTTTTTTTCTGTAATGCCAGGAAGCTGCTCTACAACTTGTCTGAGGAGATTACAACGGATGACCTGAAAGATGTGAAGTTCTTGTTGAACTCACAGCTTCCCCGCAGAAAACTGGAAGAAAATGTTGTGAGTGTCGGTGTTTGAGAAGAGAGACCTGCAACGTCATAACATGTTGAATGTATCAGAATAAAAATAGATTTTGAAATCATTGATGAAGATAATTATATCTGATGGACACTTAAATTTGAATTCTGCTCCTGCTTTAAAGTATGCATTGCATCACCTTATGGGAAAAATCAAGGGTAACTGTAAGTTTTCTTCACTTTTCAGCCTACACTTGATGTCTTCCTGGAGATGGAGCACATGGACCTCATCAGTGACACTAATCTAAATTTACTGGAGACCATTTTTGAGAAAGTCTGTCCTGTGTTGAAACAAAAGATCAACCAGTTTAAAGCATGGCAGGGTAAGCCACTGAAAATTCTCTTTGCTATAACGACAAATGTAGGAATACGGACACAAAAGCAGCGAGACAGCAGATTTAGTTTCAAACAGTCTACTTACTGGAAGAGCAGGAACAGGAGGGAAATGGGCAGACAGACAGTGGTGAGGAGGGAAACTGAAGGGCCTCCAGGAAGTCACTTAAGGGGACATTGCATTGACTTACATTAATCTCCTGCAGATTTACGCTCACCTTAACCATAGACACAACATGCTTAGCTCTGACTCTTAAACAAAGTCTTAACCCTCAAAATATAATAATTTACATTGCGGTGACTTGTGTTTTGTCACTTGAAAGGCAGTTTGAGTCCCCACAATGTGATTGTGTGATCAGATTTATGTACACAAGCAAACACACATCCACATATACATACATAGATACTGTGGAGGCGGGGGAAGCAGGGACTGAGCCAGAGGTTGAAACAGGTGAGGATGATGATGCTGTAAAAGTTTATCTCTCCTGCTACATATAATTAAGATTTCACGTTCATCTAATAGTTATGTTGTATTGAATCTGTCTGTAAATCAGATTACTGTTGATTTACTTTTGTCATTTTTATCCACAGTACGTCACACTGGCCCTATAGCTCAAGAAACAGGTCGACCACGGTCCGCGTCTTACACTTTTGAACTAAGCCAGGTACTTGCCTGCAGTGCAAGATTTTTTTATCATGATGTTATGGTCACAGCTCTGCAGTGTCATGCACCACGCTACTGACTCTTTCAGCAATAGCCATTTACAGCAGTGTCTGTTTTGTCTGTGTTCTTCATCAGTTCCGTAAATCTTTAGAACCTGGGAGGTCTCTTTCATGTGAAAATCCAGGTAAATGGAGTTATAATAACATGTCTGTCTGTTTTGTGTATTTAGATGTAGAGAACTGGATACTTGCTTGTATCTCCATCACTTTCTTAATATGAAGGGTTTAACCCACTGTGTATGCATTTTAGTAAAATGTTGCTGCCTTAGTTTTCAGATAACTTTTGATGATGATGATGATGTTATGTCCTTAACCTAAATATTTAAATAAATTAACTGTAATGCACTTTGCCTTTATGATGGCAATCATTCTGTTGGAGTAGGTGTGAATTTCTTTTTTCCGATTGCCAATTTACTTATTGCAAATTAAGTCCCCCACTTAACTTTACTTTTAATTATAAAGTGTGTTTTTCTCATCATTATGAAATACTATGTTACAAAACAAACAAACAAACAAAATTTTGTGGGTGGGAATCCAATCAATGCTACATTGATCCGTATGTAAATGCACTCGCATTGAACACATGTTGAAAATCCTAATCACCTTTTTCAGTCTCCTCTGAAGAATGGCGACCGTTGGCTGAGGTGAGAATCTGTCATTAAAACACAGTTAAGTGAATCACAAATAATAATAAAACTTTTCTTTGTGTCTTAAATTGTCTTCTCCTTTGTGTCCAATACAGTCCTCCATGAATTCTTACACCTCTGTGGGTGAGTCTTGCGTTCTGCTCGGTTGTTTTACATTTGAAACTTGATTAACTGCATTGCAGGGGATGGATTAATCTTCTTGTATCCTTTTCCTAGATTTTACAAATGTGTCACGTGGTGGAGATGAATGTGAGGCCCTGTCACGTGGTAGCAATTTAAGCACTGAAACAAGCATCTGTGCCTCCTCAAAAGGTCATTATAAGTATTTTTGAAATTATATGTCAATTATTCAAATATAACATTTGTCTCTGCATCTTTCCCTTAAATGTTTCCTCTTCCACCCTACATTTCTCTGTCCGATAGTGAGTAGTGATGCTGTGAAAGTCTCAAGGTCTCAAGATAATGAGACTTCCTCTGAAAAGCAGACGTCTCAGACTACAAACACAGACAGTGAGGTGTGTGATTTACCTTTTCTCAACTTTACAAGTAGGCGTAAGTAAGGAATGAGGCCCTGCGTGTATTGACCAAAAGCTATTGTTTGAACGTGTAACTGGCAGAAAAAAATTTATATTACACTGAATCCTGCCTAGCCTTCATTCATTCAATCTGGGTAACAGATTTTTCTCTGTAGGTTTTGGGAGCATATCCCATGACTGCAGCAAAGAGAGGTATCTGCTTGATAGTAAACAACCAAGACTTCTCTAAATCCAAACAAGGTCTGCTGGAGCGAATGGGGACTAAGATTGATGAAGGTGACCTTATGTTTCATTCATTTTGGAAATCTCAAATGGAAAACTGGTACATGTTTTCTATCTCTGCTCTGTCTGTATGTGGCCACATTGTATTGTATATATGTATTTACATTCATCTGTGCGCCTTCCAGATTGCCTGCGCAAAGTGTTTCAGTGGCTTGGCTTTGAGGTAGTGATAGAGCGGGACTGTGAGAGGGACAAGATGCTGTCCGTGTTGCGGGAGCTCGGCAGGAGAGACCACAGTCAGATGGACTGCCTGGTATGCTGCGTTCTCAGCCACGGCCAGGAGGGAAGCGTGTATGGCGTGGACGGCCTCACCATCCAGATTAAGGAGCTGATGGAACCTGTCAATGGATTAAATTGCTCCTCTTTAGCAGAAAAACCCAAGCTGTTTTTCATCCAGGCCTGCCAGGGCTCCAACGAGCAGAAGGCTGTCTACATCGAGACTGATGGCTCCGCACGCAGTCTTGTTTACAGCGATGCCATTAAAGCTAAACACTCCATCCCATCTGATGCAGACTTCTTGCTGGGAATGGCCACCGTTCCTTCTTTTGTCTCATTCAGAGAGAGGAAAAATGGCACGTGGTTTATTCAGTCATTGTGCCAAAACCTTGTCCGGATGGTGCCCAGGTAAGTGAAACAAAAAATGTTTTTTTTCAGTGGTGGAATGTTACTAGGTATGTTTACTCAAGCACAGTTTTGAGCTACTGAGTATTAGTTGAGTATCTCCATTTTATGCTACTTTATACTTCTACTCCACTTAATTTTTTCTACTATTTTACTTCTCAGATTTTACATGCAAAACAAAACATACGATTGTTTTTTAAAATATGATACATTTTTACAGATTTAACCCAAAAATCAAATAATATAATGATAATCTGTACACTGATACTTTATGAGTATGTTTACATTTGATACTTCAAGTACATTTTGTTGCTAATGGAGTATATTTATTGTAAATGATTTGAAAACTTCTTCCAACTCTAATTTTACTTACTGCAGTGATTTGTGGTGGTTTGAAATTGTAGAATAACTAATAATACATGGCTTTCGAAGTATTTTAGTTCACTTTCTCACAGTATCTTTCGTTTTTCCCAGTGGCTTTGACCTTGTGTCTATCCTGACAAAAGTGAATGCAGATGTTAGCCAGAAGACGGATTTTACCTGTTCAAAAAAGCAGATGCCTCAACCAGCCTTCTCACTCAGGAAAAAAGTGGTCTTTCCGGTCCCCAAAGTCTCTGCTCCCTGCCTGTCACACTGTCAGCAGTAATGCCTGTGCTGCCGGGTGATCCCTGAGACACAAGTGGTTTTGTCTTACATCGGCTGTTTACGATGTCTGCCTGGGACAGTTTTTACAGTATTTTCTTAACAACGATTGAGCCAGCTCCATTTGCTGATGACGACCATGAGGTGTGGTTAAAAGCTTGTAAGTGGAGATGATTTTGTCATACACCAGCTTCAACTCCCTTCCTCCATTTCTGCATTACCCAAATTAATTACATGATTTAAAATGTTGAATTTGTATGAGCTCATTTTTACACATTGATCAACAAGCAAAATTAAAATAAAACAAGCAATTTGAAGGTGTCCCCTTCGACTCTGAGACTGTGTGATGTGCATAATTCACAATTTTCTAACATTTTAGACTTTTTTAGACTGCATTTTGAAAAAATACAACACAAAATATAAACACAGAAAAACAGAAAACAAGCTCCCTCGCTAATTCCTCACAAGATAAGGGCTGCACTATGGTGACTACAGTATACAGATATCCAAACACATACACCTGCTCATACATGTGCATCCACAAATTTTATAAAAGGTGTTTATCAGCAAAAAAACCCCCAAAACATGTAAGCCACGTCAGACCAAATTTCAACATTTTCTGCCTTTGATCTATGTTTCTGGCTACCCCGTTTCGGTATAAATTATATCCAACCATGAAAGTAACCTGTCTTAGGACAGTTAAATATACAGCCCTGCAATTAAAGTTGTTGTTTTACATCAGTATGAGGCTGATGCTTTACTACTACTGCCTGTAAATGTTATTAAGTACCTCTTACCATTTAAATAAGTACTAAAACAATTGTTTTTGGAGAGAATGTACTTTACAGTTTTTCTCAGTCACTTTAGTAAATTTCTGAGATCAGAATTGAAATTCTCAAAACTACTTGCAAACTACATGGACAACTGTCTGCTGTTTCCTACATTATCAACTGCGTATGTCATGTTGATCACAATATATTATACCGGTTCTCTATTGATGTATTAATGTTTTTCATGTTTACATTTCTAATTTTCTAATTTGTTCTGTAAAAAAAAAAGTCTTGTCTGTTGACTGTAAAACAGTTCTGTCTTTTTCTTATCTGCATCCATACTGAAAAAGTGCAGCCGTGTGCATTTTAACAGTTTTTCAGTTTTTTTTTAACTTGCTCAAAATCCTTAATCCATTTCTCAAAAGTAAACATTTAGTTCAGTGAACATGTCAGTGCCATCAGAATGACAAGTAGCCTACTTGTGTTATTTACAGAAAGTCAAATTGTCTAGTCATGTTGTCATGTTGTCAGTGTAACAATAGGACTCTGTAAGCATTTTCTGATGTAAACTACGGCTAAGATTTGGATGACAATGATCAAATGTTCACTGACCTAAATATTTACTTTTGAGAGAGATATAAGGATTATAAGCAAATTATGGGCTTCATTGTGCAGCGCTGTTTGTACGATCTCTTTTTTTTTTCTTTGGAGAAATGCAGATATTGTTTTGCAAATGTTAAGGATGATTAGATAAATGGACCAAAGAGACTGGGAAAAACTGTAATCTAGTACCATATCAGAGATGTGGCCGACACTTGGACACCATCACCAGTAGGAGGCGGTGAACAGTTTAGCTCCACACGCTGGCATCAGGCGACCCGCTGCTGACCTGGATGTTGATTCGATGTTATGTTCGGTCAAGAGCTATTAGCATTTTAAGGCCAGTACATAACATAACTAGATGCCGGCAAAAATATCTGAAAGCGGTGTCTGAGGTTTTGCATTTACCAGCAAGATTATCTTTAATCGGCCCGCAAACGACAGCAAATTGTAAACATGTCTCAAGAGGGATATCAATCACCAGCAGTGAAATCCACCGCCGACACGAGGTTATTTGTTTTATTTCAAATTAAATGGTGTTTAACGTTTGCGAACGAAAACACGTCTAACTTACAGGTGCAGGTAACATTAACGCTGTAACGCGAAGTGTTAACATGACACGTTTATCTAACCTAGTTATGGGAAAAAAAATCAACGTTGTAAAGTTTCTCAAATGAAGCTCAACGTGAATTTCAGAGAACTGAAACGGTAGAAAACGTTCTAATTTGCTAGCTTTTGTTTTGAGATGAAGTGATGTCTCGTTATTTTTCGATAGTTAACGTTAGCTTAACTGTTGACTTGGTACTTTTTGTTGAACTGTCTCTTAATGCTGTTATGGTTTATCAGCCTTTTGAATTTAGAGTTGTAATATTTAACCCTCGGAGAGAGAAAATGTAATGTTACTGTTAATTGAATGACAACAGCTATAACAGCATTAACGTCAGTGAGCTAACTTGCTGTCACCCTGATTAGCTTAGCTGGCTAACGTACAGTATTTTATCTTTGATAGACTCAACTGCTTGTTCATTTGTGTCGCACCCTTAAATGCAATTCTCGAGTTAAATGCGCGGAATAATAAGTCTCTTCCATGTCTTGTTTATGTCAGATCCCTGTTAAGCAGAATAGCAAGTGGCATTACGTTACAATGTTAGCTTTAGTCTGTCAGCTAGGCAAAGTTAAAGTTGTCACTCTCACTGAGAGAGACTGCAGCAATATAACTGATATCAAAGAAGTATATATGATTATTTATTTATATTAATGTACAGCTGGCTGTATAATATACATTTGTGCTGCTTGGTGTAGGAAAACATGATTACTGTGATATCTCATATGTACCTTTTGATTTTTGGAAACTACCATGTTGTTACCAGCTAACGTTAATTCTCACACCAACAACAAAACCGCACTTCAATGTATTTACTGCCTTTGTTATTGTCTTTGCGGGTTAACAAGCACATACACATTTTTCAATGTGCAACAACACCACACAGATCTCCATTAACGTCAGCTTTATTGTGTGTGCACAGTGGAAATCTGCAAGTGCAGTGGCATTTCTGTGGTTGGTAAAGTGAAAGGCTCACATTTCATATGCAGTTTAATATAACTGAATGGTGGTTGCAGATTTTCTGATTTGTAGTAATAGCCTATATAAGAGAAACATCCAATCAAATAAGATTATGCTTCAGAGATCAAAGAACCACACACAGTGCTACAGAAAGTATATGTAAAACTGTTCTTGCCAGCTCCTTCAATGTTTTGTTTTTTAATGCTTATACTTCACATGGCATCCCTATTTTAACATGAGTACTATAACGTGTGGAACATTTTCCCAAGTTTGCTTACAGACATACTGTACACAAAAAAGTATAATTAGCAGTGAGCTTTTGTCAGTTTCCCATTAAGGCAGCCTTGAGTCCTTGCAAAACACTTATCAGGTCTGTGAAAGAAACTGAGAAACATTGAGAACTGTCAGAACAGAAGATATGCCGCCTAGACATTTAACTGACCAGTAAACTAAAAAGCTCTATACAGTATAGTGCAGGTACAACCGTACAACATATTATCTTTTGTAAATCATAACCTTTGTTGAGGCTTTCAAATAAGAATTGAGTCAACTTTAGTTATTTTTGAGGCTGTGTTTATGGTCAGGTTTTTTGGACTGTATTTTATTAAAACACGTTTGTTATGTACCTCAATTTACATGAAGATGGCCCTATCCAAATTCAGTTATAATTATTTATTTTTGGTCACGGAGTATATATTGACAATAAATATACTTTTTTTCCCACAGGGTATTGTGACAGTTGCATTAGGTGGTAATGTTACAGGTGATCACTAGCTCTGACAGACATTAGTTTTTGTCAGTGAGTCCTTAATAAGAAGCTACTTATTGACCATTCAGTATCTTTGGATTCATATAAGGATCTATGAACACTGAGTATACAGGTTATAACCCTAATAGCTTTAGAATCCCCTATAAAAAGCTGAAGGAGTTGTTTTGGTGGTTTGTAAGTTTATGTGCTAATAAGCTGCCAATATCTGTTGGAAATTATTTGGCATATAAATACTCTTAAGAACTCTTGACATATCAATTTTATTCTGCAGTAATGTTTCCCTGTTGTAAATTGCTTCCACCATTTGCATTCATTATTTCTGGCCTGTATTTGCAGCTCGGATGTATCCTGCAGCCATCTAATGGCAACAGCCCACCTAACATGGTCCTGATTAACTGTTTGTGCTTGTTTGTTTAACACACGCAGCTTGAATTCACATGAACCACAGAGGGCCAACCCCGGGAAGACGCCTATACAAATCCTGCATGAATACGGCACCAGAAGTGGCAACCTTCCTGTGTATTTGATGGAGAAGGCTGAAGGAGAAGCTCACCAGCCCTGCTTCGTCTTCAGCGTGACAGTCGGAGATGTTAGCTGCATGGGTCAGTCGCAGTCCCCTGCTGTGTTGATAGCTGCTTGTCACTGGATGCGACCTTACATTTGAGTTTAAAATCATACGCTGATAATTCAGAAAGAGCACTCCAGCCTGCAACATATAATTTGTGACTGCAGTATACAGTGTAGGTCCAGAGAAGAGGATGACGAGCATTTGCAGAGCTGTCAGTGTTGAGGTGATGAGATATAATCCAGTCTTTATATTTGAACATCTTTCAGCCAGATTTTTCTCCAGAATTTTCTATATGTCCTTTCCAGTAGCCTCCAGACATAACATGTACTTTCTGGGATACAAAACACCTTGAGGGCTTCCGGAGTTTAAAACAGAAATTCTAATCAGGCATATTTATTTTCTTGCCATTATAGGCCATTTTTTCCATCTGACTCTAAAATAAGTTTTTTAATAGTAGTAGTGATGTTACATAGTCCGTTGTATTTTGTTTCAGGTCAAGGTCCCAGTAAAAAGGCTGCTAAACACCAGGCTGCAGAGGCTGCCCTGAATATTCTGCAGATAGATGCTGGAACAGTGTGAGTAGAGCTGAAATTATTATTTAAATAAAATTGGCAAGAATTATTATAATCAAGTAATTGCCAAAATGACAAAAATTTACGTTCTCAAATGTGGATACTTGTCTTCTATGATAGTACACAGAATTTTTTGGGCGTTTAGACTTTTTGGTCGGACGAAAAAAACAATTTGAATTATGAGCTTGTGCTTTGGTGAAGTATAATGGCCATTTTTAACTATTTTTACTTTACTATTAGTCGATAATTAAAATAATTGTTATCTGCAGCCCTAAGTTGAGTTTGTCTAGCGTTAGCCTTTTTAGCAACAGTGTTTGCAATACATACCATCAAAGTGCTGTACGGACAGCCTGCGGTGAGAGTTGATCTGTCACAGCTGTGGTAACTGTTTTGATGTAATTCCCAACAGGAACATTCCTGTGAAGTCTGAGAGTAACGGTGTTGTGGCAGAAACAAACAACCATCCCAACTCAGTGGGGATACTGCAGGTGTGTAAATCACGATTATATATGAGCAAGTTTCTGTGTATATTTATTTAAAGGTGTTTCGCCCCTAACTTGGGTATAAAAGATATATGTTAGATGTTTTTTCTTGCCGAGATTAAAAATTGTGTCTGCTTACTAAGCTAAGCAAATGGCATGCAACAATGCCAATATGTGCTGTATTATATGCATTCAAATATTCTGAAATAAAATACTACCTCTGTTTTTTTCTCTGTCCTCATTATTTTCTCTTATTTGGCCTTTCATTTCAGGAGTTAGCGTTGCAGAGAGGATGGCGTCTTCCCGAATACACAGTGTTAATGGAGGCTGGTCCGCCACACAAAAGAGAATTCACTGTTACCTGTCGAATGGAGTCGCTGTCAGAGAAGGGTACGGGTGTTTTTTAAGCCATTTGTGTAAAGTCTTTTAAAGTGACTGCAATTTCACATTTTTCTTCCTGTTCTTAATCTGTGTCTTGTGTTTTGACAGCTGTAGGGAATTCAAAAAAGGCAGCAAAAAAGGCAGCTGCAGAGAAAATAGTGGCAAAGCTTCAAAGTCTATCAGGCTGTTCTGAAATCACATGGGTACGTCAAATATTTATCACCTTTGCGAAGTGACCACTGGAGGCTGCTGCAACGTTTCTGAGTTAAAAGCC
The DNA here is from genome assembly GCF_021292245.1 of Micropterus dolomieu. Classification (NCBI taxonomy): domain Eukaryota; kingdom Metazoa; phylum Chordata; class Actinopteri; order Centrarchiformes; family Centrarchidae; genus Micropterus; species Micropterus dolomieu. Next base: position 14,393,017 of record NC_060156.1, on the reverse strand, counting down.
TTTTGTGTTCCATTTTATTTGACATGCATTACCTTGTTTAGACTCCTCAACCAAGTGTCCGATTTGAGAACTTAAGGAACTCATCAGCGGAGAAGATGTCTTTACTGAGGAGAAACCCGCTGAGTATTCCCAACACAGATTATATTCAGATGATGTTGGAGCTGTCCAAGGAGCAGGGCTTTGAGGTCACATATTTTGACATTGGTAAGGAAACACACACCTGCTAAGAGACAGGCTGCTTCCCATTCAGCCAGCTTGGCTCCTCACTTCTCTAATTCTTCTAACGAAAATACCTGATGCCTTATGACCACAGCTCCAAAACTGATTATAGATCTGTTGCATTATGATAGGAAAAAACACCAATTGACAATTAAAATTAGTTTGTCACTGAAAAGACAAAATGGATGTGAGGAAATAATAAAACCAGCTATGAGTATAAGCTCAACTACAATAGTTTTTAAAAGGCTGCAGGTACAGTAAGTCTGTCCTTTTCAGCCCCAGACTGACATTATATAGGACTAATGATAAGTTGTGCAGAACAAATATTCGGATAGGCTATGTCATTTTTCCTGAATGACCCGAGATGCACTTGGAACAGAGCAAAAAATAAAGAAAGTCGCTTGTTGTAGTGTGCTTTTATGATTCGCTGGGGATGAAATAATGGTCTTCCTTTGTAGAGCAATTTTGATGAACGATCGCCTTGACAAATACATTATGTTTCCTATCACCCCCTTTTTTGCCAGTAGAATAAATTTAATGTGAAGCAGCGGCAGTAGGAAATGTTCGCATTGCTTTGAGTAGTGACTTCTTACAGCTCTGAACATTGAACACTAAGGCTGATATCAATAAACTGAAATTACAAACGGTAATGCGTAGGTAGGCAATTTGACTGCTGTGCAGGAATGGCGCACTCTGCCACTAACAATGAAAACTGAGAGATGACAGATAATGGGTACTGCAGAAAAAAACATTAGTTTTAAAAAACAAGACTTGATTTCATTTAAATTTAAATCGTAAGGATTACGCCTTTTAAGGGATTGGAACATCCTCAGTGACAGCAGATCCCCATGGATTATCTGGGTTTAGCTGGAGGACGGGAGGAAGCGTAACTAGCTGAACGGAAAGCACCCAAACAAAACACTGTTATTCATTCTAACTGGTCAAGGTAATGCTGTGTGGCTGTATTTTGCAGACGAGCTGACGGTGAATGGCCAGTACCAGTGCCTGGCTGAGCTGTCCACCTCCCCGGTCACTGTGTGCCACGGCACAGGCATTTCCTGTAGCAACGCACACAACGACGCAGCACATAGCGCCCTCCAGTACATCAAGATCATGGCCTCCATCAAGTAAAACCACAGGAAATATTTCTTTCACCAATATTGTCACACATAAAAGCCGATGTCCAGTCATGATGAAGCCGTAGATCGTTCTTCCCACTAGTCTTCCTTCCCATGGACAGTATGAGGTCATGGTATATATTTTTAATTATGTATATCACAAAGCAGAACCACAAAGACACACCATCTCAATATTAAGAATCATCTTCTAGTTGTATGTTTTTGTCACGTTTTACTTGAGATGTCCAACATATTTAAGCAAATGTACATGTGTAAATGAAGGAGGAACAGTGAATATTATGACCTTTTTTACATGCATAATGTAATGTAATGTTTAAGCTGTCGGTGCTTTATTTGTCCACGTTTTCAGTGTTACTTTAGTCGAAATCGTTTTGCCTCTTATTTTTAGTCGGAATGTTTTTAGGTTCCCTTTGACTTAATTTATTTTTTTATTCACCATAGTTTTCCCTTATTTGGCCCTATTGAGCTGTATGCTATTGACAGCCGATAGAAGATTAACTTTAAATTTACTGAAGAGATACTTGCCTTTCTTTTTAATTTTTATGAACAGAAGTCACCTGAAAATGAAAGTGATTTCAATAAGAGAGATTATTTTTGACTATTTATCTTTTCTCCTACAGTACTCTTCCATCTGTCAGTATGCAACTCAACTGTACAACCCCTGTTGTCTCTATCTGGTTGAATCTCAAAATAGATATAAAATAATAAGGAGGATATGCTATCCTACATTCCCATTCTGCTGGTCAGTTGACATTTTTGCAGTGTGCCTCATAGTACCATAGTGATATATTTAATGCCTTTACTGACTGGTGTCCTCTGCTGTATGAACTGAATCCTGGCAGAGAGTAGCAACATGTGTAAGAATCCAGAAAATAAACCCAAACACTGAATGTGAATGAGTGTTGGTTTCTGTTTCCAGTAGACCATACTGAGAGAACACATTTGCTGCCGTGTCTGCAGATGTCGTTAGTGAATGAAACATGATCTCTTGGGAACTAATCACTTGACAGCCATCAATTTATGAGGCTGCATGTCCTGCTGTATTAGTACAAAGGGTTACATCAGGGCCTGCACACTTGTTCATTCACTCTTGAGTTGTGTGGTTTAATAGCTAACAGACAAGAAAGCATGTGTCATCCATACAAAAAGATGTTCTTCATCGATTTTAATTATTTATAGGTTTGTTTTGTGATTTGGGAAAGGTTACAGTCAAGTTTCAGAATTCAGCGCTGAACTATTTAATGTAAAAATGTCTAATTGAGGATTTTTTGACCCATATTGTGATTGTGATTTTTAAATCAGGATAAATTTCTATAGATGAACTACAGGCCTGTATTTGTGGTCTACATTGTATTATGCAAGATGCAGTTGTACTAAACATACATTGTTCTTGTTTTTAGTCAAATAGAATCTGATAATGGTTATTATTGTTTAAGTCCATTTGTTTTAAACAGTCAGAAAAATAAGTCAACTTCCATAAGTCCACATTTATTATCAAAAATAACGCTGATCATCTGGATGATGGCTACATTACTAGGCCCTTTACAGTAACAATGACAAGTCATGTTCGACAATGATATATAACAGACAGACTAATGTCACCTCTGCAATGTAGCTGCTTCAGATAGCATTAAAGCTGCTAAAACTGCTTTTTTGTTCGATCATGGGGCAACGGAATGGTTTATTTATAGTAACTTTTAAGTTTATTCTGCACATACATTCATGAAATTTTATTGCCTTGATGTGACAGTCCACAGTTCAGTGTCCTCAGCAGGAAAGAAAAGTAGCTTTATTATTACTGCTGTGCCAGGGACAGATCTTCTTAAGATTATCTGCAGGGGTGTGATGCTACAGCTTCATACTGATGAGCTGAACCACAGGTACGGACCGAAAGGGAACTGGGAGTAGAGACTGCGAAGGGTGTAGCCCTGGGGAAAGGTGGGACTTCCTCTGCCTTCAACAGTCTCATTTACCTCGACAGGCGTGGTTCTTCAGGTTGGTCTCGAGAGAATGCAAACCCTAATAATGATGTGTTGTACTTGGTTTCCCTCTGTCAGGGAACAGTGGTTACATGCGTAACTCCCAGATTTAAAGTGAGCAGAGAGATTTTCCGCCTACAGATGAATTTAAAAACTGATGTGTGCACATGCATCCTTCTGCAAAGTGAGGGAAAAACACAGCATAAGTAATAAGCAATGGATTGGATTGTGATTTGGGAAGTTTTTAGCATTAAACATTAGTAATTTTTCATGCAAACATATGAAACAAATGCTCCAAAAAAGTGAAAAAAACCCATCTAAATAATGATTTATATAATTTCTGAAACTGGGGGATTTCAGCTTGTTGGTTTAACAAAGCCAGACATTTGATGATGTCACCCTGGACTATGGGAAACTGTAGTGGACATTTTTCACAATTTTGTGACATTTTATTGCTGATGATTGATTCATTCACGTGGAAAACCCTGAGGGACTTTTTTATGGCTTGTCTTTTACACAAACCACACACTCCTCATCAGTTGAGTTTTACAGTTTTATTAGAACAAGCACTATGTAGCAGCAGTGTACAGTATTCATGGAAAGATATGTACTTTTGTTAAAATTGCACTTTAGAAGGTACCCATTAAGGAATAGATTTGAAAGAAACTGAGCTGACACAGTGCTTCGTGATACATGTCAGTTCAAAACAAAAACACATGAGACGTCCAATTGAGAAAACAAAACCTTTTTTCTTTTGTAAGGCATCTGCAACATTCATTGGCAGGCTAAGTTGTCTAGACATGCAGGAAGAACGATGGATGAAGAAAGCATGAGAAGGTTTTCATGAATTTTCTATTTTTTTTTTTTACACTACAGTCCAAACACTACGCATAGCAGCATTGACCCTCCCTCCACACACACACAAAAAAAATCACTGTAGGAGGATAAAAGGAATCTGCTTTTGCAGTAGTGACCCATCGTCTAAATGTGCTGTATTTACAGTGATCACCTAAAATGTTGGAGTGCAGAGCAGTGCAGAACATCTTTTAACACTGCGAGCATTTTACAGTCAAATAAATCTATTTTTCTCATCTAAAGACATTTCCCTTAAAGACTTAAGACATTTTGTCCACAGCTAAATCCTAAACGCCGTATTTCAATATAATTTATCATCTGTAGGCAGGTGGAGATGGGATAAAGTGTTAATGGCATACCTTCTTGGCAGGGGGATTCTTATCAGTAGTGTGTATTGTGAGGCATTAATAAATGCGTTAAGGCACAGCAAGTGAAACGGACACTGACGAATTGTAGCAGAGTTTGTGATCAGGGATAAAAAATTAAAAGCACATAAGTACAGTAAAAAAAAAAAAAGATATGAATGCAAAGCAGTACTACCTTTTTGGTTTGTAATCTACAGTACCATATAAACAGTGCACACAAGATGGATTTGCTTCACAAAGTTTTCATTCTACATATTTGTATTCACTCTTTCTGCTTCAGTGTCCTCACCCTGCAGTCCTGAACGAAAGGAATCAACCTATATGTGTTCGTAAACGAGGACAATGTGTGACTACTTGTTTGTGTTATATTTTCTTACTCTGTAACACAAAAAGGGGAGGAGGGCTCTAGTTAAAACATTAAAGCTAATCTGCTTCGCAATAAATACACATACTGCAAATAAGTAAACTGGTGCTTTGCAGAAGCCCAGATCATAGCAGTAAAATCTCTGGGGAATCAGACACATTCAAATATCCACTACAAACTTGTTTGGCTAAAACATTTAAGGAAAAAAAGTGTTTTTAATATTGTTGAAATGCAGTTTCCTGAAACTGAAGTTTCATGGGACGACCTGTAGGTGGTTCCGGTGTTTCATCTTGTATTCCCGTTTTGATGATTGATTAATAATGTAGGCCATTTATCAAGAAAAATACCAAACAGTTGCTGGTGAGAGTTTCACAAATGAGAAAAGTTACTACTTTGTTTCATATCATTTTAAATTAACATTTTTTGGTTGTTACTCAGAACAAGGATGCTAATTTAAGACATTGCTAATTTTGATAAATAATTTGTTAATTAAATATTTTTTAGATTATATTTTTAGAATTTAAAAATAAATGCACATTGCAGCTCTAACCTTGTGTGACCCGATATATGCGAGTGTTTAGCCTTGTACTGGAAATACGTGACTGTTTTCCTTGTGTTTCACTGTCAAATCTATTTATAAATCACAAAAGCTTCTCAAGAGGGTTTTACACCCTACTACATCATCTTTTCTTAGACCTTTGGTTCAGAAAAGTGTCTGATGTTTGAGAGAGTCCATTATCTGCACCACATTCAGAGAAGAGGACAGACTGAAAGTGCGCCCACTATATATGGAGGGAGTTATGTGTGTATTTATGTAACCATGTGATTCAGAGGAGTTGCTTTCATGGAAGAATGTTTAAAATTAGACAGTGGGGGAGGGCGCGGGATGGTCACAGAATCACACCATGAAGAGAAACTAGACTCCATGACCCATCTGTCTTGACAGTTAAAAAAGAAAAAGAATAACTCTGTAAAAGGTTGCAGGTGTAGCTTATCCTACATTGCATGTCCAAAACACCAGGTTAGGATTTACATGTTTAATCCTACTTCTCCTTCCACCACATGATCAGCTTTGAGAGCTCCTGTTTGAAAATATTCATTAAAAATTCCATCAATGGACGCTGTGCTTCCTCTACTGCAGGCGAGATTCATTTTAAATGAGTTGTTTCCCCAGAGGGAGTACTGCTATCATACAGATCCAACAGTATTAAAAGGCAAAAATAAATAAAATCTGCCAATTCACATAATGCTATTTCACTAAATTCCAAGATATTTTATAAAAATACCTCTTTTTTTCTCTACAATAATTGATGATATAGTAAATACGGCTTTATGCCAGTGAAAGCTGCTCTCTAAACATGCACGGTCTTGTAGGTAATCAAAATGTCTACTTTATAGACTAGTCTAACCCAAACTGCTGTCAGAAATCAAATGGCTTCAACTAAAAAGCGCTAAGTCTTGTGACTTGTTCAGGTGTCTTTTTAAGGCAAGGACATACTCAGAAGTCAAAAGAGCTGAGGAAAGATCTACATAGGAGTGGTACGATTGTTGACCTGACAACCCAGCGTCCACAAGCACAATGAAGGTGATCCTACAGGATGTTTCCATGGATGGATGACCGTGTGGTGGTGCCACAGAACCTCGACAGGGTTATTGGGCATCAGGCCATCCCTCAGCTCTGCAGTCCATGCACGCATGTTTCTCTTAACACCTTACTGTGCATAGGTAACTGCCTTCTTGTCTGTGATGACAACACGATGGACATGGTAATCCATGTGCTACCACAGGTTCACTGTAGATTCCATATTGATGAAGCCGGGGTTTTTGCGGAGCTCCCAGTACGTGTTGTTGGAGACCCACCTTTCCCTGTGATGGGTGTCAACCACTTTCCTGGAAGAACAGACAGAGATATGATAGTTCTGACTGAGAAATTTGGTGGATATTATCTAGGCTGGTAAACGTGCCAGGAGTCAGATGTTTAAACGATGCATCGCCATTTTATACATACAAACTGGTCAAACCAAATGAGCATTGAGAATATGTTCACTACATGCTTGCTGTACGTTAGATTGTGTGCATTCATGTTTTAGATTGATGTGTAACCCTGTAATCCCATCCTGTGCCAATTCAAATTTTTCTGAACACTTTTGTCAATTCTGCTTATTACAGACTGCTGGAAATTTCACTACTTTGTCATTTTTTCATTGAAAGTCATGTGGAAACAAATGAATAAAGGCATTTCTACATACATCTATGGTCATTGGGATCTGCACATACAGTACATCATCTAAGTTTCAAGATGAATCAGCTTTATGAACCAGAACCATGAGTACGCATGGCTTCATGAATCGGATATAAAGAATGTATACACATTTCTGTCATCTCTCTGCATACACAGTTGTATATTGGTTACTGGTATCTGTGCTTACTTAAAGAAGCGTGGCTCCTGTTTGGTGTCGTTCTCCTCTTTCCACTTTCTTCGGGTTCTCTGCAGGTCCTCAATACGCTGCTTCTCTGAGGATGCCATCTCCAAGTTCCCCTCCTCCAGGTGCCTGTGTGACCCAAGCATCACTTTTCAGTAAAGACAAACACTAAATCAGATGGACATTTCAGCAATAACACATGCTCAAATATTCAGTCTGCACTCGTCAAAACGATACCAGCAGAGTGACTGATGATGTAATCTTGTTTGTGGGAAATCAGTAGCAATTTTTTTTATATTCGGTGGCAGCAGCATACTTGTAGCTGAGGGTCGGATGCTGTACCTTTGATCAGGCCTGAATCGGGCATCTGTGCGGGGCAGAACATCTTTCAACTCTGGGCAAAGCTCATTCAGTTCAATGGCGAACCTGGTGAAGCCATAGTACAGTTCGTAGTCCGTGGGCATGGAGCCTGCAACAGAAAGGAAACAAAAATGTCACAAACAGTTTATCAACACTGATAACTTCCATGCCTTTGTCAAATTGTTCATTGTCAAAAACTGTGCCTACCTGGCCTCCAGACGCATTTGGCAGAAGGTGGGACGCCGCAGTAAAGGCCTTCGTGCCATTTTCCAAAAAGCCTGTGGATCACTTTCCCTTCTTGATCCATCACAAATCCTTGAACCTCATTCACATTAGAGCTCCAGTAATTTCCCTGAAAGACAAACGCCATGTTGTTAACTTCCGTTTTCCACATTTAAGATGTAATTATTGTGCAAAGGCAAATTTCACATTAAAATACGCAGTGAGTCGCATCGAGGGCACGTTGGCAGCGCATTCAAATCACATGTAAACACCTTGACGAAGGTGAGTTTGCAGAGGCAAGCGCTGCTCTTTGTGTTTCTGATGGTGATCTCCCCGTAGTGTTCGATCCACCGTCGTCCACTTAGGATGTTGTGTACACAGGTGGTGACCTTGTTCCATTCATAGTGATCTCCAAACCTAGAAATACACAGTAACAGCTGACTGGCTTGATGCGCAGCTGGAACGACATGAGCCCAGATGATAAATGTACAACTACGTACTGTCCATTGCTTGAGCACCTCTATTCAAAATGTGTCTAACACTCCGTTTCAGCTCCTCTCTCTTTAAGGCCTCCCTCCCACACAAAAGCATACTTTCTCCTGATTTGCCAACTTATGGAAGCCTGCTGAGGGGTAGAAACTAACTGACTCAGCGCTGAATCGAAGTGTGGAGAGGCTATAGTAAACTATGGTTCACTGATTTTGGTGAAACTGGATCATATTTTATGGAGAAAATCTGATGTCCTCCAGCTGCTCTGATTCAATTTCTAGTGGTTTAGGGAGTTTCCTGATGGACATAGCTTTACTTGTTGTTAGCAGTTACTTTAACCCCTAACTACGGCTAACGGTAGCTGCCGCTAGCTAGTTAGGTTAGTTAGCCGCGTAGCTAGACGTCCAATTAGCTGATCTGACTGGACTGGGTACTCGGGGGGTGTGTTGGTGTTCTTACCTCTAACCTTAGTACAGGAGTTTTGGAGTTAGCTCCAAAACTTAGTTAGTTTCCCAGTTGTAATTATGCATATTGACACAAATAAAGTCAGAAATAATAATTACAATAACTCTGATATGACATGAGTGCAGTGTCCGTGCCACTTGCAAGCTGAGATGATTCAATGGCTTGTTTGTAGGGGTTAAATGGTTTTAGGTTTAGTCAATATGCAAAAGCAGCTGGGTAAAAGTTACCTGGGAATCATGAGATTCACTGTCCCGATTGGTAAAATCTCCATTGATTTTCCCCAGAACTTGTTTTTCCATCTCACGTCTGAAACATCGGAAATGAAAAACAATGCATCGACCACTCAAATCTTTGCATTCTTCTCAACATTTAAGAAACAAAAAGCAATTTTTAATCAGTAAAATTTCAGCTAGGCTCATCTGCTAAGCCAGAGCCTCCATGAGGAAAACTCCTCACTAATTAGGTGTGTAACCTACCTTGCCAGAAGGTGAAGTTCTTAGACTCACAGTGGCAGGCGGAGATGGGTGGGTGGTGGCTCACCTTTGAGACAAGATCAGACAAAAACAGTCAGCTGACAGCTGTTGTTGATGAAATTTATACATCTCTGTCAGAAACATGATGGACCATTGTGACTTTATAGATGAAACAATTAGTAGATTAAATGATTGTTTGAATGACAAAAAAATTAATCAGTTGATCTATCTTGATAAACAGAGAATTTTCAGTTCTCCAGCTCCTGAAATGTGGACATTTTCTTCTTTTTTATCAGTCTAATATGATAGTAACAGAATATTTTTAGATTTTAGACATTTTATTCACAACAATTACTCAACTAGTCAAGAAATAAATTTGCAGTATAATTAATAATTAAAATAATAATTATTCGCAGACCTTTGCTGTATACTAAAGTTTTCAAGAGTGCACCTTTAAGTTCAGTGAAATGTGAGGAAAAGATCCACAAATACAAGGAGTGTGTCTGTGTCATCATTTGTGTGTGTAAATCCAAATGACATTAGGGCAATATATAGCTGCTGATTAAGACTGTTTGATTTGATGGAAAGCTCCAGAACAGCTACTAAATAGACACTGAGGTAAAATGTTGATGGCTGCAGTTTCCAAGTTCAAGAATAACCTTGAAGCTCACCTGTAGGTTGTGAAATGATTAACAGCAGAGAAAAGCAGAAAGAACATGCTACGTGTTTTATGCAACACAAAGCTCTGTTGCAATTTTTAATGTCCCTTTAATCTCTTTCCAAATTACTGAAGACTTAAATTATTTGGGACTTGAAAAAATATTCCAATACTGCAAAACAAAGTAAAAAAAAAATCATCTTTAGTTGAACTGATCCAACTACAGGGGGCTACAAGTAAAGATTGCTTTGTTCTATGAGGTCAAAAGCCAAAAAGGTTGGGCACCGCTGTTTTTTTCCACCAATATTGTCCAGTAATAACCTCAGATTCCAAGATTCGCTATATCTCAAAGATAATGCTTCTGTCTGTGCACAGACTTACCTGCTCAGAGAAAAAACAGAAGCCCTTGTCTTCCCGAATGCATTCATAAGTCTCTCCGAGTAGCGGGTTGAATGGCTTACTTCCTGCTCTGTAGTAAGTGGATGAGTAGCCTGAGACGGCAAAAGCAGCAACGAGAACCTGTCAGAGAGTCAAGACAACACAGTCGACATAAACAAGAGGGGATTTAGCGGCTCATATTAGCAAGCCTTGTCACGAGTACGCAGAACATTAGCATGCATTGGGCACTATCAAAAGGACAGAAGATAGATAAAAATATCCAAGGTTGACAGCTGCATTGGAGCATACTACTGCCTCGCAGTTGTGCCTCTGAGTGAGACTATTTATGTTGGCTTGTGACTGGAAATGTCACCTCATATCGGTTGCAACCGAGAATTCACTCTAGAAACAGCTACTGTACAAAAGCAAACATTACATTGCCTTATTTATTAACAGCAAAGATGAGTCACCGCAGCACCTAACCTGATGAACATTTGATTTGACAGAGTGCTTGTAACCGCTTCTTTACCATGCGCTCAAAGGGATCCTCGGTCTCAGCAGCCTTGTCCAGCAGCTCACTGTACTCCAACTCTTCACACATACGCTGCAGGGTGTTGAGGGGCTCGTTGAGCTCCACCGGCATGGACACTTTGGACAAGTCCTTGCCGATGTTGTTTCTCAAGATGTTCCAGAGGTTGATGTTGCTGGTGTCAGGACACGGCGCCGGCAGGCAGGTGCGCCGCCCGTTACGGAAGGCACTGCCAGCAAAGTCTCCGTTGGCCACTGGGAAGAGAATAGCACCTCATTAACAATCTACAACATCATCTGTGACAGCCACTGCTCTTCTTGGAAACATGCTTTTAATAATAAAATAATAATTATATAAAGTTTATTTATCCAGGTTTCAAGGGGCTTCACACGTGGCAGCAAATAGATAGATCTCAAAATCATATATACAATAATAATAATATATAATAATCAAATGAGGACATTTTAGGGAACAATAGGAAAGCTGCAACGATGTGTTGATTAACTGATCGATAGAAATTTAAATGGTAACTGTTTTAATGATTGATTAATCTGCACTTTTCAAGCAGAAATGCCAAAGATTTTCTAAATTGCAACTTCTAAATTGTGAGGTTTCTATTTGTCTGATATGACAGTAAACTGAATATATCTAACTGCTGATTGGATAAACAAGACATTTGAAGATGTCACATTGGAAATTGTGATGGTTTAGTTTTCTGATATTTTATAGACCAAATCAGATGTAATTAAGAAAAGAATCATCAGATTAAGCCTAAACCATACAGCGTGAGGATTATTTTATTGCAGATTGGCTTTTCTTGATTGGATTTCATCTTACTTTGTTAGTTTGTATAATGTCTGTTCTACAATTAGGTCAACTAACTAGGACGCTACATTGCCGGAGGGTTCACAACATTAAATACATTGGAATTACAGCGGCTCTACATAAAAATGTGTAGTATGTGTAAGACTAAACATGAGCCCAGAGTGTTATGAGATACTATCTATTGCTGTGTGGCACGTGACAGAGATAGAGGAGGGATATCCCAACCCTCCTTATACGGATCACTTTCATAAAGTCTAGGAGAAGCCTGTGGGCACAGAGCAACCCTGCAAAGTCAACTGCCTCAGACAAAGTGAGCTTTCCAGATCCGTACCAGTGTGTGTGTGTGTGTGTGTGTGGATGTTGTCAAGGAATCACAGAGTGAGATCCTCTCCTTTTATTAATTTGTCCCCCCCCCTTTTAAAAAGGGGAACTATAGATGCTTGGTGTAGGCAAGTGATGGTGCATGGTCGGACCTACTTTGTCTGGAGACGTTATCGGTCACGCTGGCGTTGTCCTCTGAAATGTTATCGCTCACATCGCTGACATATGACTCATCGTCTGAGCCCTGTGAGGGGAACAGGTACAGAGCGAAGTGAGTCAGTGTGAGTACAACACAAACTCTGATCCGAACCTCACACACACACACACACACCCTACACACAGTTACTGCAGTTTGCCAGTGGCTAACAAACTGCAGCAGTCGTCAGCTATCTGTCCCACTGCAGTAATCATAAGATGAGACACTGCAGCATTTTCATACTTTATATAGAGCAAACACAATGAGGCCATTGGCCAGCAAGTTGCTGTAATGGCCTCTATTACAGTCACCTGCTGCTGGTGAAGGTTTGGTGTAACACAGGTCTGAATAGGCCTGAGCTACAGGATGTGGGGTTGATGAATTTCCTTGTTGAGTAATCCTTCAACATGGCTCAATGCATGTCTGGGGAGCTACAATGCTTAATGGCTCTTCAGAGAGCACATATATTTGGAGCAGGAGCTAAAATGGATGGAGGCAGAAAATTATTCTTTCAAGTGATGGCAAAACAAAGCTAGAAGCTACAAAACAAGGGGAACAGACAGAGGAGGAGTATTAAAATTCTGAGACACAACTGAGTGATTAAGCCTCGGGACGGATTGAAAAGGAGCCATCCTGCCTGCCTGACTTTATTTAAGTTACTCTCTCTCTCTGTGCCTTTTATGCTGCCCTTATTAATTGCTGACTAACCGCAGCTCCACACACAGTCGTCACAGTGACGTTTTATCTGGCTTCCCAGCAGCAGGGCTAGTTTAACCCCCTCCTCGATCCACTTCCTCTACAACCCGCCCCTCATGGTCCAAACTGTCGTTCTCTCTTAAAGCTATTTCTCAACTGTAACGTGTTATACCTCATTCTCTGACGAGCTGGCCGACAGAAGCACTTCCTGGGCATCAAAAAACTCAGAGACAGACTCCGACATGGAGAGTCGGCTCTCATTAGAGGCCTGCTGAGTCAGAGGGATCCCCATCTGTTCCCCAGCCTGCAGGCAAACACATGCAAACACACGAGATGGTCACTGTTCCTTGCTATGATGACAGGTTGAAGAACCAAAACAGACCTGAACAAACACAAACACCATCGCAGAGTTCATTTTGCAGCCTGTGCATCCTTGCCAGAGGGCAAGCTCCCATCCGTTTCTAATTAGTCATTTTTTCCATTAACCTTGACGTCAGGTTCTGCATAGAATAATGATCCTTTAAGCTCACCTATCGGGGCGTACTGGAAAGACCATCAGTGTATAAGGACAGGAATCAATAACTCAGGAGGCAAACACTACAACTACCTGGCCAGCCTTGGTAGCCCTGTTGTTTTATCAATGTAAGAGTCAGAATTAGCTCTGTCAGTGACAGGCTTTCCACAGTGACCTACCTCATCAGGCGTGGAGATGATGTTCACACTGACAACTTGTTCGGTCAGGACAGATTCAGAATGGATGCGGCTGAGTCGGGTTCGAAGTTCTGCGTTTTGGGACAGGGCCTAAATAATGAAAAATGTGGTATTTCCCGCATGAAATTATATGTTCATATTGAAACATAGTAGGTTCAACTGTTGACTGCTTCTTTCGATGGATAGGTTTGTGTTACTTTCCACGAATTGGCTGTGGAGAAAATTTGCTACGATAGAAATAGCTCTGTGGAAAGGTTCTGCAAGAGTTAGGGGGCATTTTTACAGTAAGTAGTCTGGCTATATTGACTTTTTTTTGTTGGGCATGAGTGGAGGGACGATCTAGTATTTGATGCACTGGATTGGTACTCTGAAATACTTTAAATACAATTGTTAACAAAAAGAGCACTGGTCTGGGCCAAGGCTATCTTAATACTCTCACATTGTTAGTTGCTGTCATTCCTCCTCTCCATACTGGCAGTAAAGACATCCCTTACTAAATCCCCTACACTGTATTCATACTATGAGTGGATGCATCGAGGTTAGCTGTAGCTAATATGAGGCTTTAGTCTGATTTAGCAAAATTAGCATCATGTGAGTAATGTCCTCTTTTTGATTCCATGGACAGTGACGAACTCAACCGCTTAAGCCAAACTTCAGACTGGGGATTTTGTCTGCCATATTTTAGAGGCCAGTTTGGACAGGAGGAGTGATTACGACCGCAAACTCTTGTCAACATGCAGATTGGCATGTGAGTATTGTATTAAGATAGACTTGAAAAAAATCTGAACCTATTCTTTAAAACAGCATTATCTGATTTTTGGCCACAGTGGGGATAGTAGAAAAAAGCTGTGATATAGTGAACTTGTTAGAAAAGCAATTGCCTATTTACACATCCAGCAGATAAGGAGCAACATAGTATTTATTGGAGTCGAGTATACGGTCACCTGATGAAAATGTCAAAATTCTCTGATTCCAGATTCTTAAATCTGGTTTCCTTATTCCTCTATAAAAGGACTTACAATCTTTGTTGACATGTCATTTTGGGCTTTGGGAAAAAGTGATGGATATTTTTCACCATTTTCTGGATCATTAGCCAAACAGCTAATAATGAATATAATCATTAGTTGCAGCCCTAGTCTCCACCAACTCCTGTAGGAAATATCTGGCTCTTAAGTTGCTAAAAGCTTCACTATGTTCACCAGTTAGGAGCTACAGTAACTTTGTCTGTTGTTTGGTGCTGGGCAGGTAGCGTATAGTTAGTTCATCTGAGCTTTCTTTTTCTGAAACCAGGTGCCTGCTGCCAACAAAAACAACCAAAAACAAAACAAAAAGCTAAAAGATGCTAAAATGCTTTGAGTTGGGCAATAATTCTCATGCATGTGAAATAATATAGCTGAAAAAAAGACAAAAATTAAGGAGGAAAAAAACTAAGCTAATTCCCTGCAAAGATTAGAATAGTTGTATCTGCAGCAATAGCAACCATGACTTTCAACTTCCCACAGAGCTTTGCATTAAAAACCTGACCTCCAGCCTACGACAACACCGTCACACAAGCATCCAATTAGGAACAAAACGGAAATAAAACAGCAGAAACATTTCACCGAAATGATGTCAACTGTTAACAGAAGAACAGTCCAATTAAATCACTGGGGTAGAGAGACAGCCCCAAGGAGCGGAGTTAATGAACTGCACAGCACATTTCTCTCTCTCGCCAATTAATATGGGAAAACATGATTGAACTTTCACTACTTGCTAGCCTATACTCACATCTCCCCACATCATCTTTTTTAATAGTGATTACTGTGACTGCTTGGAGTATAATGTAGCTTGTGTGTTTCATCTGACAGCCCGTCATCATGAGCATGTCTTACAACTACAAAACAAGTTTGAGTTTAAAAACACCAAAGACACATCGCTCAAATTACTGCAGTAATTTCCCCAGTAATGTGCTTATCACTCCTGCTAATTATATGTTAAAACAGCATTACGAATGTGAAGTAGCCAAATATGCCTGGCTCAGGTTAACTAACCCTCACTAATAGTAGAAAGAAAGAGGCATCATGGGTAATGGGTGAAGACGGCTCATTACCTGTGACAGAGACTTCCTGAGAGAGTTGATCTGGGCTGACGGCTCTGACTGCTCTTGGTCAGACAGAATCTGTTTGATCTTTTCTTTCTCTATGGCCACTGTGTTGAAGGCCGACTTCAGCAGAGAGTGGACTGCACAGAGATGGGACAAAAGGAAATCAATTACACTGTACAATTACAGAAACGAGAAACATTATCCTCAAAACACTGTTTACTATAAGCACAGTTATTTTCAATTAACCCAGTGACGCACCATAACCTTTCTAATGATGTGTATTACTATCAACATGCTCATTGTTTACAGTAAATTCTAATGTGAAAAGTATTTCAGACAACAATCATAACCTTTCCTTCCATAACCTTAAATGTCTATAATCACGTATTGTCATAATGCCAAAGGACCTGGGTGACTGATTATAATTCTCAATGAGCAATAAAACAGTAATAAAACACTACTGTACTTCAGGGAACTCTTTTATTATGACACTGTTCCACAGACTTTTTAATGCCCTGATTCAAGCGATGATAAAGGTAAATGTCCTTTTGGTGTCCTGATTGATGTATTGACTTTTGACAAATGAAGTTGTCCTGCACAGTATAAATTCATGCAGTGACTGCACTCATTGTTTTGAGAACTAAGGCTGCAACAAGTGTTCTGGTTACTTGTTTAACTGCTTGGATGTTTAGTCTACAAAGTGTCTCAGTAGTAAAAGTAATATCTAATACATCCTTACTTTAAAATACCAAGATTAAAAGCATTTTTCCGCCAGATGAATGAATTAAACGACTGATTATCTAAATTACTGTTGATTCATTTTGTGCCCATTGACTAGCATATTGTTTCAGCATTAATTGTAACAGTGTTTCAGAAAATGTGCTAAAGCAATATTAGCAAAAAATCCCAGTTTATTACAACTTTAAGTAAAAGTAAAACTGCGATATCTGTAATGTTGCCAATAATTTCTCACTGCACAGAAAAACTCACACTTAGGGCAAGTACGGTAAGTCAAAGTTGAACCAGGAAGTCAGTCTTCAAACTGTGATGGCTGTCATAATTTTAATGCTTACCTTTACTTTATCTTCTAAATAAGTTTGGTTACCTTACTTGCTTGGTCTGACTTATTTTTTGCGATGTTGCCTTGCTCTAAGATAAGTGCAACAATGTCATAACCAGTAGAAATGATGGGCAGCAATATGTATAAAAATAATATCCAGGCTGTGACAAAACAGGAGTCAATGGGACATCTCTCACCTAATAACCCCCGGTGCTGCAGCCGTGCATGCTGACTGCCTACCTTTCTGGGCAATGGTGCAGAATTCCTCCTGAAGTTTAATGTAGTCACTGGAACAATCTACGCTGTCTGTCAGCCGGGAGGTAGGGGGTTGAAAGTCCACCAGCTCGGCACACAGATTGGGGTTGGACGAGTGGAGGCGGACAGGGGACATGCTGGCAGACAGAGGGACCTGGGGAGAGATGACGATCACAGAGGACCACTGTCGATCAGCCAAGAGGCATAATAATGTGCTGTGTGTCTGACAGCCAGAACCAACCGTGAAGAGCAAGCGCCGTGGTCCAATAAGGCCGAGTTAACTCTGAATGTACAGTATAATGATACCAATTACGTCACAATTATCTGACATGTCACATTGAGGAGCGGCAACAGTCTCTTCTCATTACTTTGAAATGTTTTTGGGGGGGAATTACAAAATAACTGCATTCTTCTGCAGGTAACACTTATGAAGATTCAGTCATCAACGTCATTAAATCGAGTAAATCAAAGGCACCTGAACATGCTTTTTGTGATGAACAGCAGTACCTGCTGCCTTTGCCTTGCTACATCTAAATATCTCTTAAGGTAGAACTATTTTAGATTGTGTGAAAGTGGATTTATTCATAAGAGGAAAATGTCTGAAAATTCCCTTTTATCCATGGGGCTAAACAGCGAATGAAAGCACATTTAGTCACATGGGAAAATGCGGCAAAATTACAAAAGATGGAAAAGGTCATTACTCCAACCATGACACACCTGACTCCTAAGTAGGTCTGCAACAAACAATTATTGTAATTATCGACTGATCTGCAGACTATTTTCACAACCAATCTATAAATGGAATACTTGTTGCAGCTCTACTAGTAAGTGCCAGTTGCTGTGCAGACTCAAAGCAAAAATTAAAATTAAAAATTAAAATAACAAAGTAGACAGAAAAAGCTACGACAACTTTGTCTCTGTTGTGTACGTGTGCTGTCACAATCTCTCCTCTTAAAAATGGTGAAGAGAGCAGTGGGAGTACAATTTTACATTTTACTCTTGCTCAGTAACACTTTAACTAGACATACAGGAATCAAACATGAGACTTCAGTTACACCAGGGTCTCTCTGACCACTATGTAAGAATGTTTTCAATTATATATTCTATTTAAATTAAAATCCATTCTAAATATATGTTCTTAATATATGCATCTAACAATGTAAAACACACACACACAAAAAGTATAATTTAGCCTTTTGTCTTAATTAACTGAATGAATTGCTTTTCATTGTGACCTGACTTACAGCATTAAGGTAGATGCATCCTGTCTGTGTGTGCATGTCTTTATGTGGCAGA
The DNA here is from genome assembly GCF_021292245.1 of Micropterus dolomieu. NCBI lineage: Eukaryota > Metazoa > Chordata > Actinopteri > Centrarchiformes > Centrarchidae > Micropterus > Micropterus dolomieu. The sequence goes on along the minus strand of NC_060156.1, from coordinate 14,374,656 downwards.
GCAAAAATCAAAAAACAGATACCTGAAGCTGGTATTTTGCATCTTTGCAGACACTTTTTGTTCTCCATCTTCTGTTCAAGCGCTTCTCTTTCTTTGACAATTCTACACAACTGGTCTTTGTGGCACACGTGGATGAAAACATGCAAAGTGGGGTTAATAAGACAAACACATCACAAATAAAGCAAAAGTTAACACACAGATTGCAGTGAAATGGCCAAAAAATGTCCACAACATTCTCACAAATGAGTTGCAAACAAATATTGAGACTAATGGAATGTGTGGTGTTAAAATTTTTTTTAATATATAATAAAAAATATTTTTGAATTTAATATTAGATACTGATCAGTTAGAGAAGCTGGCAGGTGTTCTGCGATCCTGTCTGTCTGAGGTTTTAAAAGACTGTCCCTTTCATAGACACACCTCCATCATTACCCGAGACTTACAGGCTCCTGAACACCGCCCCACACACACACATTCACCTTGAAATGAAACACTAACTAAATTGCTTCCCCTGCTCTCTGTACCCGTGCATACTTGTGCGTTTCTGTACGTGCATGCATGTCTATGCACGCTTTCGTCTTTTTTACCTGCATATCTGTGAAGTTGGGTGCCGACTGTGTCCTTTGTAGAATCTCCAGACTCTGCAATAACCGGCTCAGCTCAGTCAGGTTGGACTGGCATCGTGCGAGCTCTGAAAATAAAATTCACACCCATGCGTGGACAAAACGCATTCAGTGTTATGTATCATCTTAGGGTTCAGAAGGCGTATCCAAAGGCCCGAGACGTGATTCAATCTACCTCTTTGTGAAATCAGATTTAAGAAAATTGCACTCACCCTCTGCGCACTTGTCCATCTCCTCTGATTCCTGCAGCCAAGCAACCACTTTGCTCTGGCCGTTACTGTAGGAGGCAGGCAGGCTGCTGTTGCTCCCGCTACTGGGGGCCACCGGCTGCCATGGCAAGCTGCTTGGCTTGGCTTGCTGTCGAGTGATACAGGAACAGACACAGAGGTTTGGTTGTTTTGTCAGAAGCTTTGTGTCAGAGCTTACTGTAGTGTGTTACACACTTATTAGGAGTAGTTCAGCTGATCTTACTATAGTTACTGAAGTAGCTCTGATCTTGTGAAAGTCAGTTAGTCAGTTGTTAGTTGCAGCCCTAATCCAGAATATAGCGGATTTAGGCTGCAACTAACAATTATGTCCAATATTGATTCATGTATAAATTATGTTTTTGATTAATCAAGAAATACGTGATTGCAGGCAAATAGGGACCGGAGCAGAAAAGGGGAGCACTTATAAAGTTACATGAAAACAAGATTGGTATGATGCCAGCAATCAGATTTTTTTTGACTGCAATGTGATAAGTTGAAATAACAAGATGATTATTATAATTTTTGACAAGAAAGAAAAGACAAACAGGCAATGCTCATTCTATAAATACATCAATCAAATAAGAAATACGATTAAGTCAATCTTGTGCTGTGTCTGTGTGGCAGGTGAGCCTGGTGTTGTTTCTGTCTAAACTAACGTGTGTAAAACATGAAGGTCGTGTCGTACATATTGTCATTTAAATGACAATAAATTGGCTTCTTTTATTTAATCAAGCTAAAATTAAAAGAAGCTGGATGGAGATGGTAAAACCTCTGGTTTCAAAAATGGCAGAAACTAGTGAAAAACATCACAATTCCCCAGAACCCAAGTTCATGTTATTGAATTCCTTGCTTTGTCACATTAACTGTCCAAAATCCAAATATATTCAAGTTGCACTAATAATAAACTGAGAAAAGGAATGAATAATCACATTTGAGAAGCATGAAGCGGCAAATATTTAGCAGTTCAGGTTCTTCTTAAATGCCTTAATCAAAATTGTTGCAATTAAATTTTCCGTCTGCTGGCTGATTGTTTGAGGACGATTCTGGATACAAAGACATTGCTGGTATTTAAATGAAACCCTAAAACCATACTGTGTGGCTCTTCTGTGCCCTTGACCAAGTCACTTGACCCACCTGCAACAGCTGCTGGTGAATCTGTTCAGGTGCCACCAGCGTGAGACTGGTTGATCTTTGATGCACTTAGGTAATGTGTAACTGTATGAATGCGCTTAGCTGGACAATAATTAGCTCTTTGACAACTTTAAAATAAATTTCAAATAATGTATTAAATACAGCAGGTTGAATAACATTGTGACAGGAACAATGTGTTGTGTTTTTGGCGCATGTACAGTTCAAAAGTTGCCACGTCGAAGCTTTTTTTAAAGTACTTGCAAGAGACCTAGATAGTCCTCCTTCAAGGCTTTGATGTAGCAATTAATTCTGACTCTAGGATTTGAGTCTCTCATTTAAGCTGTTCTTCTGGGAGAGCTCAACACGTGCAGCCAGCTGCTCTGAATCCAGATCCTACTGATCACCTCTAATGGCCTGCATGAGGCACACAGATCCACGGTCTCAGGAGAACAGGCTCTGGCTGCATTCTCAATTTTCCACACAGCTCAGACACATCAACAAGGACCAAGGGTTCACACTAAACTGAAAACAGTCTAGACAAACAGCCCTTTTTGTTATCGTAATGATGTGTCTGCGATTATGGATCTAATAAGCCTTACTGCATTGGGCAGATATCTGTCTACACATTCACAGCCATTAGTCTGGCAGTTAGGCACATAAATACAGGAGACATGGTTACAACAACAATATGGAACAAGTGTTTAAAGCACATTTAGTTAAACGTTCATACATGTAAACTGCGAGGAACTTTCAAGTTTGGTAATAAATGAACATAGACTAATATCTACAGTATTTGTATGGACATTTAACAGTTAAATTGTAGTAATTGAAAAGACAACCTTGCAAAAACATATAGGTGTAAAGTTATCAGGTGTGGGTGTTCGCAGAACCGAGAAAGACACAATCTTGTCAGGGTATAAAGTCTTCCTGTTGTTACTGTGAATTCTACCTCCTCTCTTCTGGATGATATTTTGGTCCCCTATCCCAGTTTCCAATAAAAACGGGAATGAAGCAATCTCTCTTTCCCCACGACATAACCTTCCTGAATAAGTAATTGCACTCTTCTCGGAACACAGAGAGAGAGAGACTACTTTTAAGCTCCATACACAGACTAGAAGTATAAAAATGTTCACGCTGCTGTCATATAGTGTCATGGTTTCAGCTTCTCCAATATGAGGATCTGATGCTTTTCTCTGTTTTATATCTTAGTAAATATATCTGTGGGCTTTGGACTCCATGTTGTACGATACAAGACATCTGAAGACGTCACCTTGGTCTTCAGGAACCTTGCATAGACATATTCCACCAAATGATTAATTAATTAAAAATGAAAATAGCCATTAGTTGTGTCCCTACTTATGAGCACAAATTGTAGTGCTGGAGTGGGGGCGTGGGATGGGGCTCACCTTGGCTTCACGTACTACACTCGAGGCAGGTTGGGGCGACTCAATGGCAGCTGGGGGAGGAAACGTTCGTATGGTAGGCTCCCGTGGAGATCGCACAATCTCGTTCTGTCGGTAAAGCCGGTGATGACGCAACTTGGACACCCAGGCATCAAAGATGTCTTGAGATTTGACCTAAACAGAAAGAGTGCGGACATTAAACCTCCTGTTTATCCACATTTAAATGACAATATTGACTCTTCCTGTCAGTGTAACCTTCAGGTGATAGATATGCTCCTCAGTGTCCAGGTCAATGCGACGGGCCCTCTTCTTGATGGACATGACTGAGAGGCCGACGTCGATGCTGCCATGAAGTTTGCCTTTTTGGATCTAAGGCAAGTGATGAACACATTTTAAAGTTAGCCAAATCCTTGGTAAATTTTGTGCACATATCTCATCCGTAATTACATTCACGACAAACTTCTTTCACAACGTTAAGTCTGAAGAAACCAAAGAATCCTCCACGCTGTTGATCACTTGTACTCACTTTAACATGTCGTTTCTTCAGAGCTTTATCAGGGAAAATTTGTTGATTGAAATTGAAAATTGATTAGCTGATTGATTGAAGAAATTTAAATGTCAACTATCCCAACCAGGGCTAATGTATGCCAGAGGCTACTTCTGCAGTTAACAGTCGGTACTTGGAAATATTATGGAGTATCTTAGCTAATTTGAAAATATATCTATTTTTTTAAAACAACTACAAGTATTATGATTACAAATTGGTGTAATGCTGATCCTTGGTATATTAACCATCACAATTACAGATTAATAAGTCAGTTGTAACACATGTTTTAAATAAGGATTGCATAAAAGCTAGTCAGCATAGAGACATTTAAATGTTAAAGTATTGAAAAATGGTTGAAATGTCCACCTTCACCACAGCTGGTGGTTATACAAACGTAATGTGAAACTAATTTAAAAAAAGTCTAGACTATGTACTGTAACGACATCCACTCTTATGTCAGTAACAGTGATAAATAGCATCTAGTATAAACAAACACATTTAGAAGATGAATGTGGGTATGTACGTCAGGCCAGATAGATACAGTAGACAGACAGACAGACAGATAGATAGATAGTGTCATTTACATTAACACTTGTTAATGAAATGAGTACAAGCGATCCACAGTCATCTGTTACATTTCCACTTTAAAATTCTAGCTTTCCTGCAAAGTGACATGCCGTGTTGAAACACATCACGACTCGTGTTGCAGATGTTTCTGCTGACTCATTGCCAAGCCAAGCTGATGTCAGGCCAGGCTGCCCTGTTTCTGCCTGTGGGCTATAGTCAGGTTTACTTACATCAATGGGGGACTTGGAATACTTCAGGATACCATTGTCCAGAACAAAAAAACGCTGCGGAGAGAAAAAGCACAACAATAATGTGTTGAAGAACAGAATGTGTAAATGTGTTAAACAACAGATAGGGCAGACATTGAAGATAGATCCCATTGTGGATTCAATGCAAATGCAAAGCTGTCTTTAGTTTATTCTCTCTAAATTTGCTGTAGGACACTGGCTCTGTGAGTTCTGCGGTGCTGTGCGTTCAAATATGCTAATAACAGGGACTGGTTTTCACTGGTGCTCAAGTGCTTTGAAAAAACAGTAGTTAAGCTGATGCTGAAGGTGGAGACTTCAAAGGAAATATCCAGTATGCTTGCGGAAGAGGCCCAGTGAGGGTAACTAAGTGCATGAAAAGGGGAACTTCACTAGACAGCAAACTGTTTAACATTCTAGCAAACTCAAAGTGTTTTTCTAGTAACAAAAGCTTCCGCATCTCACTTTGCCTGTGGATCTTAGTCTATGATCTTACCTTGTGCCAGCCTTTCAGGGGCCATTTCCGCTTCTTCAACATAAAACCCTCGTGTTTATCGGGCCTCTGGACGTTGCTCTGACCGATTTTCAGCCCCTCAATGATTTCCCAGCTGTCTGCCTCCTAGAGAGGAATAAAAATACAGCGAAGTGTCAGAACTAATCCACTCACTCCTCCAGAATAAGAAGAAAAACAGAAGATACACTTGCTGTACTGACAAGAAAAGATGCCCCTGTAAAGTCCACAGTCTGACAGACAGAAGAAAACATGAATACAGTTCTTTATTCTTTTCCCTTGTGCTACACATTTAGAGAAATAATGCCCCATTCAAATTCCTCCTGCTCCCTCAGCATTTCCACCCCATTAGCTTTCTCCTGACAGTGCTCTTCCTGCTGCTACTGGGTCTGTAAATCAAAGTGACGTCTCTGGATTTTAGGGATGGCAGGGTGAGGCAAGATAGGTAAGAGTCAACCAACTGGGGGGCGGAGGGGGGGGGCATAGGAATCACAGGATCACAGCAAAATGTCTAAGAACAGATAAGGATCATCACCATCCGGCTGCATTGGCCTGACATGATCCATTCAGCGTCTGTCAGAAGTTATTTTGTATGCAAGCAAGACATTTTTTACTTACATGCTTACTTTCTTTACACCTGTCTCATCTACATTTATGTTAGCAGGGCTGCGACACCATAAGCAATTAGTTTACTAACTGGTTGTTAAGGTTCTTGGTCAACTAAAATTAGTTTTGGATCATCTTGGTACCCAAACACTTTACCTTAAGTTCCCTTTAATAAGTAGTATGTTAAGATTTAATAAACTAATGTAGTTGTAAGCAGATATAAGTGTTTATTAATATGTGTAAACAACTATAACTCCTCCTGTGGGCACTCATAAGTAGAGACTGCTGCATAAATGACAATATGTTAAAACACAATCGTAATAAGGCAGGGCTTTACAGTGACTTGCATTTTCCCCTAAAAATAGATATGTGCAAAACGCAAAAATTATTTATGAGCACAAAATCCTGGCGGGTTGGTTGCTCTGTGGGCCGATTGAGCAGCCCATTATACAAAAACAAGAGCGAGAGAGATGGCCACTTTGATTACCCACACCTTGATTACCCACATGAATTCTGATATCAACCCACACCTTCCTCCTCAAGATACCTAATACCAGTTCAACTGTTAGTCGAGGTTCTGCAGCTGACGCGGTAAAACAATAGGGAGCCAGGACGTTATTGTGCCAATATGTGCTCCTTCAAGTAACCTCCTCCTGAGAGCAACACGTTCACTTTACTAAAGTTACTGTTACAAATATTGTTAAGTAATCTTGTTTACAATAAGTGTAGGTTGTGTGGGTGTGTTTGTATACTGCTAAAACATGCAACATAGGTTGAGCTTGTTGAACGTGTCCTTAATCATTGCAACAGCGTTTTCACTTGTTTATCCCAAAAATCTACTGATCGACTCCAGACTGTCCAGACCTCAGCTGCCAGGCTTTTAACCAGAACAAAGAAATATGACCACATTACCCCTGTGTTAGCTTCATTACACTGGCTCCCAGTATGTTTTAGAATTGACTTTAAAATTTTTTTGATCACTTTTAAAGCTCTTCATGGCCTCTCGCCTTGTTATATTTCTGACCTTTTAGTCCCATACATACCAGCACGTACCTTGAGATCCTCGGGCAGAGGTCTGTTGTCTGTTCCAGAGTCTCGACTGAAAACTAAAGGGGACAGAGCGTTTGCTGTCAGGGCCCCGAGGCTCTGGAAGAGCCTGCTCGAGGAAATCAGGTCGGCTGAGTCAGTGAACTCTTTTAAGTCCCTTCTTAAAACATACTTTTATAGGAGAGCCTTTCCCGATCTTATTTGACTTTATTTTATCCCTTTTATTTTATTCTATGTTTATCTTAAACGTGCATTTTAGTCTTTTCAATGTTTTCTTGCTTTTATCTTGTATTGTTTTTGTATTATTACTATTACTAGTACTATTTGTATTATTATTATTATTGTATATTACACTTGTAAAAGCACTTTATAACTTGTTTTTGAAAAGTGCTCTACAAATAAAGATTATTATTATTATTATTATTAGTGTTACCCTGAAATTGTTTTGTATGGTCTTTTTACGAGGAATGGGCAATAACAGTTAATTGTTTTTAGAGAAGTTTGAATCAAATCTATCTCCTGAAAACATATTTTCCTCCTTCAGCTTCTTACAATAATGGTGAGGTCCTACATAAACACTACGTTTTCTGCCAGCGTGAGTGGGCAGGGCTCATTTAGAAAAAGGTGATGTTTAGCAACAACTTTAATCAAAATCTGTTGTTGACAGCTGTTAGGATTGTTTGCTAATGTTGCCAGACTACTGTGAATAACACCTGATCACACCACACCCACACAGTCCTGATGAAGCAAATGTTAAAAAAGCTCAAAAAAGTTTTTCCCCGCAAATTTAACTTTGATTGTTACTTATTTGATCATTAATATTTAACATGACAGAAAAATACTTTAAACAAGCCCTATGGAATAGGCCTGTGACTGTATTGTGTTCAACATGTAGCTGGAGGAAGCAACCGTGTAAACAATATGGCAACAAGAGTCAAGAAAAGTTGAGTGGAAACTTTTACTCACAACACAACTAATCCTCTGACTTTATTGCATTATGGTCTACCAGTGTTGTTGTAAAAAGCATTAACACTGTGTACTGTCTGCAGCAACATCTCAACATGACACGCACTCATCTATTTTTGGCCTGTTATCCATCAGGTTAAGTACAATATTAAATAAAATATATTAACTGATATAATATTAAAGGGAATGCACCTAAATAAAAGTAACATTGAGGAAGTAGGTCAGATTTTAAATTTCATTCTTGAATCTGCCTTTTAGGAAAAACCCACAACATAACATTCACAAACTTATCTGGAAAACCAAATAACAGCCTGTGGCTCTCTTCTGCACAGTGTGACGCTGCGACCCTCAAGACTCGCTGGTGTACGTTACGACACCCGACCTTGGACTGCAGGAAACTTAACAAAAGGAGACAACAGCTTGTTTAATCTAATGACCAGGAGAACAGATCTGTCTGGTAATGAGGTCATGTTTCTCCACCGGTGACAGCCCCTTCTTTCAGTGGCCCTGTACAACTGAGGAAGTGGAGGAGCTCGACTTCATTAGCAAAATGTCCCTCACCATTCAAAGCAATCATATCATAAAAGGTAGCGGTCCACTCATTACAGTGGACACGATTAGGTCATTATCAGTTGAACTACTCCACTGCATAATGTTGCCTGTGAGATGATCAAAACATCACCGCTTCTTTATATTGAACATAACACTCCCTGACAACAAGCAGCAGCCTGTGAGAAACCCTTCAGACAAACATCCTGTGTGTTATATGCAGCATTACAAACACACTTTCAACTGGCTGTAAATTGATAAATCAATACTACACTAAATAAAGAATGACTCGTCCTGCAAATATTGCAATTCAATGCACTTTCTTGGGCACCGTTTTAAGATCCGAACCATCAATGATATAAATCAACAAACTCCTCATGGGGATCAGTCCACACAACCTCTGGCTCCACGTAAACACCAACGTCTATGCCAGATATCGGTTTATATGGAAATTACTGCTACAGTCAGAGAATTTGCTTTCGTTATTTGACCCTGAAAACAGAATTGAATTACGACAAAGTGATTTCCTGCACTCTGCTCACATTCATTGATCTCATTGCAGAATAATTTAAAGCTGAATGAGCTGGTCCCTCTTGGTGAGTTTACCCCTTTAATGAAGGATCTTGTGGCAGGCTACTTACTTCAGAGGCTGTTTGCTTTTCTACGTCAAGATTTAAAAAGGTTTGATCGATTGTTCTTATGATACTGGATAACTTTGACTTGATTAAGGTTTTTGCTTTTGTACTTTTCATTTCCATGTCCCCCTTGAAAAAAACTTGACATGGTTAGATGCCAGTATTTCTTTTTTAAATGACAGCGATCAGTCAAAAGACTTGTATTATCCCTATCATCAACTAAGTCAACATAACAGTCTGCCCGTGTCAGTTTCATAGGCCGAGTCTTATGGTACCCACCACCTGCAGTGACACTCTTTTAATGCTGCCATGAATCAAACTATTACAGGTTAAGGTCTCCCTGAGCAGGAGAAGGACAAACACTCCTTGGAGACGCCTCAGCCTAAATCAGCGCTATAAATATCAGTGCATTTCTGATGACAAGTTTCTCTTACACATCTGCTTCTCCCACAGTGTAATGGTCTCTAATGCCGCTGACTGCTGAAATACTGAAGGACTTTTATGAAACACAGCCAATATCAGTTTATTTCCTAGTTTACCCTTAGTCTATTCACAGTGCAATAAAACACAATAATGCAATAAAAAGAGTGATAAAAAAACGAAACAGATCCCTTTGATCTTGGAAATTCTAAATCAAAGGGGCTTATATAATCATTGATTACCCAAAAGAAAAAAAATAAAGGCTAGAAAATTTGTTGTATTGAGCAACATTCAGTCGCAATTTAGAGAGGACAGCTACATAAGCCAAGGACAGCTCTAACTCATTTAATATTTCACATTATGTGGAGATAACAAATTAATTATCTTGTTATCTCAGCATAACGGGCTCATGTTCTATTGTTACAACAGACAACAGTTTTCTTTAGATAGCAAAATACATATCTTGCTTTCACAGGAAAACAACAGGTGGTTTTCTTGAGATAATGACTTAATTATCTCATGATGTTGAGAAAACCACCTGTTATTTTTTCAAGATCTGTATCCCATTACAAGGAAAGCTGCAATCAGTTTGTCCATTGACGGCAAAATTAATCTATTTTAATAATTGTTTTGATTTCGAGGTCATTTTTTTGCTGAATATTTGTCAGTTCAAGCTTCTCAAATGTGAGGATTTGTTGACTTTCTCTGTTTTATATTATTGTAAATCGAATATTTTAGGTTTTGGACTGTTAGATGGACAAAACAAGACATTTGAAGATGTCCTCTTGGAATCGGGAAAAATGCAATTGTTTTTCACAATTTTCTTACATTTTAGACTAAAAGATGTTATTGATTGTCGAAGAACAAAGCAAAACCTTTATTTTAATGGAAACTGGTGGTTGCCTTGAACGCCCTGTTGTGTACGCAAGTGCACTAAGCTTCACTGACATTTTAATATGGCCCTGCATCTGTCTACCTGCCTGTCACCTGTTTGTTGCCAGTCTGCCTGCCTGTAAGCTCATTTATGCACAATAAATTCTTGAGCTGTACGAGTCTGACTATGTCTGTGTGCCCCGGCACACCCAACCTGACAATGGATTAATCAAGAAAATAATCAGAAAACTACCTTATAGTGAAAATAATTGTTTGGTTTCAGCCCTAGTTGCAAACAACTTTGTTATCTTGAGATAACAAGAGAATTAACTCGAGATTACAGATAAAATACAACAACTGCAACTATGGCTAACTATAGTTTTTATTTATACAAGGCTGAAACCTGAGTGGCTCAAGTTTCAGCAACGACTAACCATAAACATATAGCACACAACCTTTTAAGACCCTCTGATGACTTTTCAACGGCTCTTTAAAGAGCGTCCATTATCAGTTTTACCTAATTATTTTTTTGTTCCATATGACTCAACTCAAACTTACAGAAAGTGAAAATGTGAAAAATGTGTTTGTTACATCATAATAAAACCGGTTTTCGACTTGAGAACAGGAAACTGACTGTACCATCATGTATGTGCTTGACTATCACTATTTACTTTGTGAAAAGTAGGCTGGTCCTCACTAGCAACAACAAGAACTATATTCAGTCATTTTTATTCATCAAGTTCTCCTGCAAAAGCTGCCTCAGCATATCACTTATCTGCTCAAATTCGAAAACCACTGCTCATGAGAACAGATCCCAGGACTGTGACTCTAGAATCCACTTAGGTAAACACTGAACTTGGGAAAACTGCCTTCCACTGCTCTGTGCCTTATAAATAAAATGAATTATTTATCTCTCATCCCACTGACTTTAAACTTTAACTTTGAATCTAATTAGTGACGTTTGTCTCTGTTACCTGAGTAAATAAAGGTTATGAATGAGGGTAGATGGTGGCTAGGTGTGGGGAGGGACAACAGGTGAAGGTAGTGGAGAAATGGAGGTGGTTGATGCCTGCGGCAATCTGTGAGTGTAAATTGATAAAACTCTAAATAACCTCTTTATACTTTAAGTGACCTTCATTCAATCTTAAGAGTTAAGACATTCCAAGTTTTTTATAACTTGCCTTATTGCTAAGTAGCTGTGTATTCTCTACAAAATACTAAATACTAAATAATTAAAATTGCAACCCACAGTATGTGGTCTCCTGTTGTACTTCCGTAAGAATATACCGTGTAAGAATATACTGCACTGTGAAACCCGATTCCTCAATAGCAAAACTAACATGTTCCTACAACGTCTTCCACAAACCTCACTGAACAATGATATTCCAGCAACTAATAACCACAGAGGAATTGTTGGAAGGATGGATTTTACCGCAATGTCTAGATGGCTCAGCACTAAAGCTAAGTGTATGAGGGTGGGCTGCCACATGGATGAGAAGTTAACACCCCAAGAGACTGTGCATCAGCACAGTCTCATGCTCAGATTCAGGCCTACAGTCCACATGTGTGACATGCTGATCTGTAGGAGAGATACTGCGGCTGATTCAGTGAAAAGATATTTGGATAACTAAGGGAGAAAAAAAATCTTCACTCATGGTCCACTTACAAGCTTTTGGACCTTGGGTTGAGTTTTTTTGCCAACTGAAAATAGCAAGAAAAAGGAATAGAAAAAAGGCCGATGTATAAAAGAGACCATATGTAGACCAGCAGTATTTATATAATAACAAATGGTTTTAATCTATGTTCTTTAGAACACAATCTTAACACAATTAAATACATTTGTTTTTTAAATGATGATAATGAAAGGAAAACATTCATTTAGCAAGTGGTTCCAACATCTATACATTGTGATGAGAGGGGCCCAACCTTGTTTTCTATTCAGTCCATATTCTAGACCAATAACTAGTTATCCTTGGAGAAAATTACATTATCACTTTGGTTTCAATCTGACTCTGAATCTAAACCACATCTCCTCATATTAAGCAATATAGAGTTAAAAGCAGTTAAGGTGGTTTATGTCAGGCAGAAGATCATGGCAAAATATGCATAGAAAGACTGGCAGCACTTGGACAGGCTGTGTCATGGATTTTTACACATTTAATTTTCCTGGTATTTTTTGTTCTCTATCAAGATCATCTCAATTGGTCTGTTGGTGCTGAAAAAAAAAAATTATCAGACATGTTAAACCTGCACATTAGATACTATGATAATGTGTTATATAATGAACACATTTCATTTCTTAAATTTAATTTTTAAGAAACAATGGTTTATGCAGTTGTCAGTGCAAGTGCTTCATTATTCTTTTATCTACAGTAACATCACTGTGTTCTGTTCATGAAAACAGCCACTATCTGATCTTAGAACTGATAATCACATAATTGATTTCTCCACTCTCATAAATCAAAAAGGGACCTTTCTTAAATATTTGCCACGAAAGCGAGTGATATGACCTATTCCCCCTTCTATCTTAAAGCTGAAAGCATCTTATCTAACCAGGAAACGACAAGCAGCAAGAAAAGAAATTGATAGTTGCAGCGACATCCTGAATCAACGTGTGTGTAGGTGTGTGTGTGTGTGTGTGTGTGTGTTTGTGTGTGCTTACTGTAGATGGTGCCTCTAATTGCTCTCATGAGGGTCTCCAGAGTGAACAGTAGTCGTCAGCAGAGGGGAAAGTGACATGTATTGATTTGAAAATGGGGGCTGGATCTCATTAGGGCTTTCCCCCAACAAAATCCCATTTTTTTCCCCTTAAAAAAAAAAGGAGACCCGGTCAAGCTAGCCAAGGTCTTCTCTCAGCATCTACTGTGCCTCCTCAGGATGTCCCTGGGGAAGATGTACTGTACCGCATATTTTCTACAGCGGTCCACCAACATAATATCACTGACAACTCCCTGCAGAGAACACACTAAGCAGACAGGGATGTAGGAAAACACTATCATTGAGACTAATATATAATGAAAGTGCAGGTAATAATGTCAATAAAGATCAGAGACACTTAAGTATGCTGGATACATCCTGATAAATCAGTCAGCAATGTTTTCAGATTCACTTGTAAAATAATCTATTTTAGAATACAAATTTATGAAAGTCTATTTTTGACCTTGGGAGGAGTAGTTCAATCAAGCTTCACACATGATGAGCACATCACAAGATTTGCCCAGTCAACATGATGATCATGTAATTTGATTGAAAGCTCCAGAGCAGCTACTAAATGGATCTTTCTAAATGACTGTTCCCAAGGTCAAGAATTAACTTTTAATCCCAGGTTTTAAGCCAACATGAAAGTGAAAAATGGAAACTGGGCAAACTCCATATCCTAAGGAAGGTCGTGTGATATAATCAAAAGGTCCAGAACAGCTACTAAAAACAGCTTGTGTTGAGATTGTGTTGCCAGTGATTACAATATTACTAGCTTTCCATTTTGGTTGCAAAGGCAGACACAGCCTTACACCAACATGTAGGGATAACCGAAATTAAAAACACATACTTCTTCCTAAACAACCGTAACATATCAGTCGGCAAATTATTATTTTTTATGTGGTTGAAGTGTAATTACAGGGCAAGAATCTGCACTTTAAGCAGTTTTTAATGATTGTTTAATCTCAATTGACTTTGGAGATTCTGCTTTCTTATCCTTTTACATCTTACAGCAGCATTTGACACAGTGTCCTCATTTCTCCCCTTGAGCACAACGTGGGGATTAAATGCACTGTCTTAGAATGGTTTAGGTCATATTAGTCAGGCAGAGATTTTAGAGTGAGTTTCGGTGGCTCCATTTCATCCTTTGTGTCCCTCACATGTAGAGTTCCCCAGGGTTCGATTCTTCGGTCAATTCTTTTCTCCCTTTATTTGCTTCTCCTTGGATCAATCTTAAAAAAACATAACATCAGTTTCCATTTTTACGCACATAATTAGCAAATCTTCTTGCCCATTAAAATAAATGGTAGTAGCTTGTTTTAATGATCTCAAAACATTTTTTTTATGATATCAAAGATTGTTTTAATGATATCAAAGCCTGGACGGCCTTACATTTTTTTTTATTTTAATTAGAGTAAAACTGAGGTTATGATATTTCGACCCTGTGGTGCTTCTGATGCCTTTCAAAAGGACCTGGGCCCTTTGGAACCTTATGTTAGGTCTGTTAAAAAAAAAACCTTAGCGTTAAAATGGACTGTGATTTTAAACTGGATCAATTCTGTTGTAAAAGCTGGTTTCTTTCCACTTAGGCTTCTTACTAAGCTAAAGACCTTTTTATCCTTCACTGATTTCAAGTGGGTTTTACATGCATTTATCACAACACGCCTTGATTATTGAAATGCAGGTGTTTGCCAGGCCTCCCTCTCTTGACTACAACTGGTTTAAAATGCTGCTGCTCGTCTCCTTATTGGAACTCGTAAGCGAGACCACATCAACCCTGTTCTTGCCTCCCTTCACTGGCTCCCAGTTCATTTTAGGATTGATTTTAAGACTCTCAAGGTTGTTTTTAAGCGCTTCAAATGCTAGCTTGCTATTACATGGTCGTATTTGCTTTTTATTTATTGATTGATTGATTGATTGATGTCAATGTACAGCACTTTGGTCAACCTGGTTGTTTTTAAATGTGCTTTATAAATAACGTTGGACTGGATTTGATTGGAGTCCTCTGCAGCGCTGTTTTGTAGTGTATTCATTAAAGTACATAACTAAACCCTGCAACACCCACTGTTTCACTTGGGAATATGTCACATTATGGAGGCTAAACATACTTTCGTTCCGTTTCTTAAAACAGGGTACCCCCAGGATTCTCAAAGTTAAATTTAAGACTTTTTAAGACCTTTTTAATACCACCTAGGATGAAATTTAATACCAACTTTACTGCTGTTTAATAGAAAATCTGTATTAATTTTAAGCCTAACGAAGTTACATGAATTTAATAAAACATTTTATTATAATATATTCATATTTAACATACTATAGCTTGGGGTGTGTTTGTACTTTGATAAGATAAAATGAATCAAGGACGTCACTTTGTGTTGAAAAATGGCGCGGGCAAGGGTTCAGATTAGGGGTGTGACGATACACTTAGCTCACATGAACAATTCACAATATTGCTTCACGAGAACAAGACAAGAAGATATTGTAACACTATTTGATGAAATATTCAATGCTGAAATATATTTAAATGGGAGTCTGGGGGTCCCCTAGAAAATTTTGAGCACTAAACACTTAATTTCCTGCATTCTAGAGTCATTTTCTGCACCAATTTATGGTAGAATTATCTTTATTTAAATAAAGTGATTCAGATTTGTTTCTTTTATCTTTAAATTGCATTGCATGTTTTCTTATTGTGCAAATAAACCTTTCTCAAAGTATTTTCATTAGTTTTTTTTTAACATTTCTTGTTGCAAGCCATCTTTCAGAACATATTTAACAAATGGTTTAAAAAAAAGTGATGGTCCCCAGTATCCCCAGCGTAAATGACACCCATGAAATGCGTGAAATCAAAAATACTAACAAATTGTGTGGTATGAGTTGTTGCAATTAGTTACACCTTGGCTAGATAAGTTAATGTAATATAATATGCCAATAGCTTCAGTCATTATTCATCCTGTTCTGTTTTTCTAAAGCATCTAAAGGCTGCTTGAAATATAGTATCATACAATATTGGCTTGAAAGCAGCGGGGATAAGGAGTTGGGCTTCGGTTTGTTTTT
The DNA here is from genome assembly GCF_021292245.1 of Micropterus dolomieu. Lineage (NCBI taxonomy): Eukaryota > Metazoa > Chordata > Actinopteri > Centrarchiformes > Centrarchidae > Micropterus > Micropterus dolomieu. The sequence goes on along the minus strand of NC_060156.1, from coordinate 14,358,534 downwards.
GTTCTGGTGATCGGCGCAAGTTTAATGTGCATTAGTTTGATGTTTCCATTCCTATAACGTTATCCTACAACAGCAGCGCAACGCTGACACACAGACATGGTCCTCGTCTCATACACAGCTGCCTCTTCGTTGCTGTTGTAACTTTCACTGACCAGTAACCTTCAGCACGTCTTCCAGCTCTGCTTTTCCATTAGTGCTCGCCACAGTGTGACCAGCTCGCACGCCGTTCAGCTTGTTGCGCTAACCCCAGCGCCACTGCCCTCATCCTCGGCCGCCAACTTGTTCGTATCTCTGGCTTTCTGAATTTCACTTGCCCATTCTGAGTCGTTGAGCTAACGTTAGTAACACGTCAGAGACGTTTTCTTTCCTTTTCTAACAACTGACTGATTAAAAATACTTTTAAGACCCCGCGGGTATACTGTAAAATGTACTGAGACATGTCCTTTCCTTAATTTTTATAATGGCTATGAGCTAAAACTGTTAGAACAAAAGAGTAACTCTAACTGTGTTTTTGAACAACACACCTGCCTTTGTAGATGATACATCAAGTGTCTGCATCACCCACAGGTACTCCACGGCATCATTTAGCTAATACTGCTAAGTCATAACACAAAACAGCTGCAACAATCAAGAACTAATTACCAGTTAAATTCTTGATGTGCTGCTGATTCTTTCAATTTGCTGATGACTATATTGAGGTCTTGATAAAGCAGGTGTACAACATCAAGGGAATCTACTAGACAAAGACTTCATTTGTTGCTATCTTGGTGGCTACCTCTTTGGCTAGTACCTAACTTCATTAAACACACTAAAAGAGATGAATAAGAGAAGTGCCAACAGATAACCTTGCTCTCAGATTAAGCTGGCTTTAAGATTATGGAGCATCTGGGAAATGGGTTGAACCTTTTCACCCATGAAGGCACTGTTATCAGAAGCAAGTACGCGACATGAAAGAAAGGAACAATGAACAGAAGAGTTGTAAGGATTAACTGCCTACATCATCAAGCAGCAGGCCATCGTCTGCGTGCTTCAAACAGGCCGCATTTTTCAAACAACTCCCTTTTCTGCTCACAGAGCCATCTCCCACAGACACAAGCTGGTCTCCCACACAGCATACCATAGTGTGCCACATGTTCAGTGGAGCACCAGACCTACGCCTGTCCCTGAATGAAATATTCATCCTTCAGTGCAGACGGAAAAGCTGTGATGTCAGAGATTCCAGTTTCAGTGTCCTGTTTCTGTGCGGCCAGAGTGACACAGCAGCTCAGTGAGGTAAAGAGGGCTGATGGCTTCAGGTGGCTCACTGCCGGGGTTAAGTTTAAGCACTTGTCCTGTGAACTGTGAAATAAGAGTGTATCTCATTGTTTGCCATGCCTCTGCAAGGTTTTTCATTACTAACCAGGGAGTTAGGGCTGCCCTGCCTTGGCTGATTAGTCATCTAGTGAGTTGATAAGGTTTTTTAGGGTGGATAGTTAATTAGTCTTTTTACTAATGGACTTTTCACAGGGAATAAAGTATTAATCATTAGTCATTGTCAGAGGAGATTGTTCTGTATGCCTGAATTCATATGCAGAGGGAAAATAGAGAACCAATTTGGCAAATTTAACTTATCAATTAGTTGAAGGAATCCCATGAATTTTTGCCAGATTGCTTGTTGTTCAATTTTAGAGGGGTCACAACACCTGATTATTTGCCATAACGATCAATAATCTGCCTATTGGACAATTAGATGGATTTCTGGCATGTCTGAAATTTTGGAGCAATATTGGTGTGACTACCGAAGTCTTGACTGAGACTGTGCTGTGAGAGAAATAAAACTGACCTTCACTGCAGGACTGGCAAAAGATATAGTCTGAAACTTCAACAGCCATCTGTCAATATATGTCTTTTTTCATCCTGCTTTGAGTTAACAGTAGAATTTATGATGTAATGCTGCATTTCTGTTTTTAGCAAGATTGGAGAAGATGCAGTCATCTTGTTTGAACCACGTTCTGACCGGTCAGTCTGTACAGCGTAAGCACAGAGGCTATGTGTTTTGCTGTGCAGAGAGGCAGATTAAAACAAGATTAAAAACATACAGTATCTGTACTGCTTTAGTCAACAAAGAAAGAATTTAGTCAAGGGCAGCCGTACAAGGAATCCACTAACTGCACACACAAAACACACGCAGGGTCTGTGGAGAAAAACTGGGACAGCTCCATTCGTTTAACTTCAAATGGTGATGCTGGCTGCTGCTTTTTTAAAAACTGACTAGGTCATCACATAATACTTTTGACTGTTTTTGTTTCACACTAAAACTGCTGAAATATTTCCTGACAGGCCCATTTCCCTTCTATCTGTCTGTTATCCTGTTGCATAAACTGTCTCACAAGAGGATGGCACTGACATAAGACTGCAGCAACCCAAAATAATATTCTCTCCTCCCTATATTGCCTCTGCTCAAGTCATATTCATTTAAAGCAGCTATCACTTGAAACTACAATTAGATGGATTCCTCCCATGCCCTGGCAATTACCTGCCGGCTGTCGCGCTGGGAGGAGGAAGAGGAGGAGGCGCTCTTGTGAACCGGTGTGGAGGTCTTGTTGACTGGTGTGGAGCTCCTCTCCTCAGAGCTCATGGTGCGGCTATGGGGGCCTCGATGGTAATGTTGGTGGTGAGACATGGTGAGCGCCGGTTGGGCTCCGTTGACCTTCCTCAGCACTGGGCTCCGCAGATCAGGAACATCCTCTGACACGCTCTCACACTCACTGCTTTTAGTTCATCTGAAAAACAAATGGGTCAGGAAGTTTTACTATGGCATCTATCTACTTCTCCTTCCCCATTCCATTGCAGAACTGTTGTTTATACTTGACACAACGTCACACTGTTACTAATCAAACAATGCTTAGTCTAGTTTAGTCCTTGAAGAAATGAGCCTCTCCTAGGCTTTCAGAACTATCCTCCATCAATATCAATGTTAATGTAAATGACAGATGCTCAGTCGAGCCCTGAGCTATTCTTTGAAGCAGAGGTTGCATTATATTTGCTATGAGATTGGTGCAGGAAATCATCCCATTTGAGAAACAGAAACCTGAGAAATTGTATCAATTTTCTTAAAATTAGTTTTGCTTGATAAATGACGGAAACAATTAACAAAGTAGTTGCTGATTATTTTTATGTTGAGTGATGAATCAAGTAATGGACTCATCATTTCAGCTGTAACCTGTACTGACTAACTGTGCGCCGCCCACCAACTTCAGTTAGTTGATCTACAGCAGAGGTCACTAATAGGCGGACCGTGGTCCGGATCCGGACCCAGCCGCTGTCCTGTCCAGACAGCCAACCTACAGCTGATTTATTATTGAGAATTACTACCTCGTGATGGAGCATTTCTGTTTTAACCCGCGCAGCTTTTGTAGCATTTACTGTACTGGTTTAGTGGCCCAGGAAACTCACAGACCAATCGCATGTGCTCCAATCGTCTCATGTGATGCTGCTCAGCCAATCAAATCTGTGCATTCCGATGCTTGCGAGTCGAGTCCGCGAGATTCACCAGAGACATTTTGGAAACACACGAATTGAGGAGACAAAAGGGGAAAGAGATTTCACATGGCTTTTAATCAAGAATGTACAGATTTTTGCATGTACATTCCTCCCACGGGCAGTTCAAAACCAGATTATCTCATAGATCTCCAATGCTAGCTGTCAGGACTAACTAGAGCTCAAGTTTCTCACTGAACAAGAGAAAGTAGGAAAGAGGTTTATAAGAGGGAATGAAAGAGAAGACGAGGCATTACAGCTATTCATTTGATGTGTTGAGTGTTTATTATAAAATTGGTTAAGACTACACTTCAAGCTACACTTTTTATTTCATTTTCTCTAAAAAGCACTTTATTTTAGTTCATTTAAATTTAGAATTTATTATTAGAGTAGTTTTTATTTATTATCCCTCCAGTTTGATGTGAAAACTGACAGTAAATATTCTTGAAACATAATTTGATTTGACAGTCCGTTGTTGACTAAAAACATATGTTGATACAACTATACGTTATGGTACTGAATGATAACGCAAGTTAGTCGTTTTGATTTTCCGGACCTTTGCTTCGGTAAATTTTCTCTAACTGGACCTCTTTGAATTCTAATTGAATACCCCTGTTCTACAGCAAATGAATGAGTGAACGAATGAACTATTTAGATATTCGATAAGCCATTTAGGTAATTTTACCCAAATTTTGTAAGTTCCAGCTTTTCAACTGGGAGAACTGGCTGCTTTTCTTTGTCTTACAGTAAAGTAAATTGGATAGAGTTTATGACTGTTGCTCATGCAAAAACAAGACATCTGATGATGATGATGAAATATTTTCACAGGCATTTACAAGCTTTTTTCACTGTTTTCTGATATTTTATGATTAATCAATAATGAAAATAATCTTTGGTTTCAACCAAGCAGTAACCTCCGGGTCTAAAAAGTGAAGCAAATGCGGAATAGCCTGAAACCGGTATTCTTTCAAATGTCCAGCAGGGGGCGAATCCCCTGGTTGCAAAAAGAAGTTCGATTGCTTTGGACTTAACAATTCTACTTCTCACTTGATTTATTAACTCAGAGAACACTTTCCTTGTGAGTTTCTGGTCTCACTCACTGGAGTCTTTTTTGATACAGCACGATATTCATTTAGTTAATTATGGTCCCATTTAGAGGAAATTAACCCTTGTGTTATCTTCGGGTCAAATTTGACCTGTTTTGAAATTCTTTTGTATGAAAAATATGGTTTTATTTCATAAAATTACACCAAAATAACATGGATGCTTCCACACTACGCTCTAAACAAACAAACAAAATGATCACTACTTTCACTGAATTGTGGGTATTTTATTCAAATGTGTTCCATATTTGGTCTTCCCGGGTCAGATTTGACCCGGTGTTGCAAAAGGGTCAATAAGTCACGGTGTTTTGGTTTTCAGCAGATGAAACCCCCCCACACACACACACATACACACACACATACACCCCCCCCACACACACCCACCCACCCACCACCCACACACCCACCCACCACCCACACACCCACCCACACACCCACCACACACCCCACCCACACCCACCCCACACCCACCCCACACACCCACGCGCCCCCACACACAAAACTTCAAAGATACAAAACTTCAAAGCTACAGTACATGTAAACTTGTTCTTTTCACACCTTTGAAATGCCTTTCAAAACAAAAAC
>NC_060156.1:14348887-14353227 GCF_021292245.1 Micropterus dolomieu | reverse complement strand
TACTTCATTCGATACCTTGCATAAAATGCCACCTGTTGAAGCCATAGTAGTTGATTGGTAGCCTATTATTATTTTTATTGTTGTTATGGACAAGCAAGGTTATCTATTCTTGTTTCATATAACTGTAACATAAAAGTATTGGGAAATTGTATCACATCCCCGCCATCCTAATTTGATCATCCTCATGGGTAGTATTATATGGGGAAAGAATACAGCTTGCAAATTTTTTTATATTTTAATTAAATAAATTAATATTTAAAACCAAGCTTGTGGTGATAAACTGGAACCGAAGGTAAGCGGCTGTTAAAATCACGCATGGACTCGACGCATGCAGGCCTTTTTTGCTCTCCTCTTTATTTCAGTGTGTTGCTTGCGTGTTTGGCTGCAAACAAAACCATACAAATAGTGATTTTTTGCCTCAGTCTGGTTACAAAAAGTATCGAATGAAGTACTGGTTTGACTGGAGACGTTTCGATTGTACTCGATACTGGGCTGTTTCGGTCGATACCATAAAGGTGTAGCAAGTAGCGATACCCATCCCTAGTTGCAGCAGCTATGTGGTACGTTCCTAAGTTAGGACATAAAGTCGACACAAGAGGCTTAGTAACTACTAGTTTGTAACTAAATCAGCTTCTAAAATTGTTTGCACCACGACTACTTGGAGCAGAACCGAACTAGTTTGGACGTAAAGTCATAACCAAGGCAATTGGCCAATCAACAATCAAAGAGAAGACTTCCATCGTCCTGGTTAATTGTCACAATCAGCAAAAAAATAGTATCCTAGTGGTGTCATGTTTGTTGAAGATACTCACTCAGCACAGACAGTCTTGCCTGCAGAGGTGTGTGCAGACACAAGCACAGACTCATTGTTATCAATACATAAGATGGCCTCACGCTGAAATGGATCAAGAACAAAAGGGTACTCCTGCAAGACAAGACATGTCAATAAAAAACAATCCAGATGTAATACTAGTTTTTGTAAACCAACTAGTACACAATACAATTTAAATTAACTCCCCATTAGGCAATACAGTTAGAAACCATGTGCTGCAGTTATAAAGAAACTTTTTCTAAAGTTTGAAAAGCTAGCTAACTTATTTAGCCTCCATACAGACATATCATTAAACAAATGAATAAATAAATGCTTTAAAAATCTATTTCACTGTAATTCAATGACATTCTACACTGAACAAATTAAATGTATTCCACAAGTAGAAGACCTGATTTAAAGGTGCATTGTACCTTGGCTGCTTTCCCCACGCGTGCTCTCAGTGGTTTATAGTCATCACTGGCAGGCAGCGCAACCTGTGAGGGGAAGACAGAATCTTTAACAATCTAAGTTTTGACATTAAAAGTCAGAGAAATCACAAAGGTGACTTATCAAAGAAGAAACCTGATAATAATCAAAACACAAAATGAGGAAATATCTTTTGGAAGAAAGATGTTCATCTTTACCTCATGCGAGCATCCTTCCACGGTGTCAACTTGCTCCACCTTCACTTGGGGCATAAATTCTGCAAGACTGAAGAAAACCACACAGATTTTACCTACATAGACACTTTAAAACATATGCTGCAGCATCAGCTTCATTGGTTTGACATAGACTTGAATCACCAACTCTCTGAAACAGTTTCAACAAACACTGAACATTATAACCATCATGAGGGTAATATTAATTGCTGGGCTGCTGATTGAACTGCATTAGTTCCAGTGGTGGAGGAAGTACTCCTTTAGTAGGTCTTTTACATGACCTAGATACAGCAATATCACTATGTAAAAATACTGTTATAAATTAAAGTCATGCATTTAAAACTTGACTTAACCCTTGTGTTGTCTTCGGGTCAAATTTGACCCGTTTTGAAATTCTTTTGTATGAAAAATATGGTTTTATTTCATAAAATTACACCAAAATAACATGGATGCTTCCACACTACGCTCTAAACAAACAAACAAAATGATCACTACTTTCACTGAATTGTGGGTATTTTATTCAAATGTGTTCCATATTTGGTCTTCCCGGGTCAGATTTGACCCGGTGTTGCAAAAGGGTCAATAAGTCACAGTGTTTTGGTTTTCAGCAGATGAAATCCCCCCCACACACACACACACACACATACACACCCCCCACACACACACCCCACAAACACACACACACACACACACACACCCCACACCCACACACCCACCCACCACCCACACCACACCCACACCCACCCACCCACCCACATCCCACACCCACCCACCCACCCACACACCCACCACCCACACCACACACCCACCCCCCACACCACACACCCACCCACACACGCGCCCCCACACGCGCCCCCACACACAAAACTTCAAAGATACAAAACTTCAAAGCTACAGTACATGTAAACTTGTTCTTTTCACACCTTTGAAATGCCTTTCAAAACAAAAACAGCTTATAAAGTCTGAGCTTTTGCAGCCTTTTACCCATTTTAGTCTGAGATGCAGACGGGGGAAGCACAATGAAGAGACGCTATAATTTGACAGAGGCTCTTGAATTACTTTGGAACCCTGATGAGAGTTGAGAGACCAGGAGAAATCTGAAGAAGAAGAAGAGGATGTATCAGAGGAAGAGGACAGTTGCGAAGAAGATGAGAATAATGCTTCAACAGATGAGGAAGAATCAAGTGATGAGGAAGAGGAACCTCAGATGGTTGAGTGTTTCCAGTCAAAAGATGGAAGTTTGCTGTGGTCTTCCATCCCTCCTAGTGACAGACGTCACATGTTGGTAGCAGAGAGAGAGAGGAGCCCCAGGGGTCCAACAAGGTACGCAGTGGCTCGCGTTGATAGTATAATGTCTGCTTTTCAACTGTTTCTGCCAAACCAAGTTGAAAACATTGTGCTGAACATGACCAACAAGGAGGGGCGTCGTGTTTATGGCAATAAGTGGAGAGAGATGGATGGGATAGCTCTCCAGGCATACTTAGGTCTGTTGATTCTCGCTGGAGTATATCGATCCAATAAAGAATCCACTGGAATCCTCTGGTCGAGCAATTTTTGGGGCCACAATGTCCCTCAAAATGTTCCACATTATCTCAAGGGTCATTCGGTTCGACGATCGAGATAGAAGAACAGCACACCGTGCACGTGACAAACTCGCTGCCGTTCGTGATGTATGGGACAAGTGGGTGTGTCTCCTGCAGCAGATGTACAACCCGGGAGCAGCGTGCAATGCCAGGACCAGCTATGCATTCAACATGCAAGTGTACACTGGCAAACCTGCTGATGGACAGCCAGAAAAAAAACAGGGCAAGTGTGTGGTTCTTGAGATGGCAGAAGGTCTCCGTGGACAAACAATCATTTGTGATAATTTTTTTTACATGTAGTTTTTTTACTCCGTAGTCTTTTCGACCACTCAAAGCGCTTTTACACTATATCTGCATTCACCAGTCATTCACTGAGCCTAAGTGCTGAAACGGAAACTAACATTCACACACATTCATACACTGGCGGAACATACACCAGGGGAAATTCGGGGTTCAGTATCTTGCCCAAGGACACTTCGACACGCAACCAGGGGGAGCCGGGGATTGTACCACCGACCTTCCGATTAACGGCCAACCCGCTCTACCTCCTAAGCCACAGCCAAGAAATCCAGACAAATGGACCCTCTACCTCCGCAGCAGCTCCTACTAACCCAGCTGCAGCCACAAGGAAGAGGTGCCGATTCTGCACTGGCAAGAGTGATCTCAAAACCTGCATCAGGTGCCAAAATTGCATGGCAAACATTTGCAAAAAACATGCCATTACCACCACACACTACACACACTGTAGTGTAAAAGCGCTTTGAGTGGTCGAAAAGACTAGAAAGGCGCTATACAAGTACGGAGCATTTACATTTACATTTACACTGCCTATCATGCAAATGATAGCACATTCACACAGAGACACACACCTGCACTTACACATGTAAGTAATAAACGTGTATATTATACAAGTTTTGAAATGTTGAAGTTTTAAGTTTTAGAAATAAATGTTGACTGTTCTATGTAAATGAATTTATTTAGCTCTTTGTTTACTCTGTTATTTGTGAATAAAATTCCATCAAATGTTGACCTAGGAATATATGTCAGTCTGTGATTATCCAAAATATATATAATAATAATTTCTGCTGGTTTCCTAAAAAAATTAAAAATTTAATGTAAATGAGGTTTATTGAAGTGTAAAATGAATTGGTGATGAGCTGGAATAAAGTTTGCTGACATTGTGTAACACAGAATTGGGTGATCATTTTTTACATTATGCTTTAGAAACAGGCAAACCAGACCGGGTCAGTTTTGACCCATAAGGACAACAGGTGTGTATATGTGCTA
>NC_060156.1:14345256-14348867 GCF_021292245.1 Micropterus dolomieu | reverse complement strand
TGGTTCGACGATCGAGATAGAAGAACAGCACACCGTGCACGTGACAAACTCGCTGCCATTCGTGATGTATGGGACAAGTGGGTGTGTCTCCTGCAGCAGATGTACAACCCGGGAGCTGATGTGACTGTGGAAGAGTGTGAAGATCTGGACAGCGTGCGATGCCAGGACCAGCTATGCATTCAACATGCAAGTGTACACTGGCAAACCTGCTGATGGACAGCCAGAAAAAAACTAGGGCAAGTGTGTGGTTCTTGAGATGGCAGAAGGTCTCCGTGGACAATCACTTGTGATAATTTTTTTTACATGTAAATGTTCCGTAGTTGTATAGCGCCTTTCTAGTCTTTTCGACCACTCAAAGCGCTTTTACACTACATCTGCATTCACCAGTCATTCACTGAGCCTAAGTGCTGAAACGGAAACTAACATTCACACAAATTCATACACTGGCGGAACAGCCACCAGGGGAAATTCGGGGTTCAGTATCTTGCCCAAGGACACTTCGACACGCAACCAGGGGGAGCCGGGGATTGTACCACCGACCTTCCGATTAACGGCCAACCCGCTCTAAATCCAGACAGATGGACCCTCTACCTCTGCAGCAGCTCCTACTAACCCAGCTGCAGCCACAAGGAAGAGGTGCCGATTCTGCACTGGCAAGAGTGATCTCAAAACCTGCATCAGGTGCCAAAATTGCATGGCAAACATTTGCAAAAAACATGCCATTACCACGACACACTGCCTATCATGCAAATGATAGCACATTCACACAGAGACACACACCTGCACTTACACATGTAAGTAATAAACATGTATATTATACAAGTTTTGAAATGTTGAAGTTTTAAGTTTTAGAAATAAATGTTGACTGTTCTATGTAAATGAATTTATTTAGCTCTTTGTTTACTCTGGTATTTGTGAATAAAATTCCATCAAATGTTGACCTAGGAATATATATCAGTCTGTGATTATCCAAAATATATATAATAATAATTTCTGCTGGTTTCCTAAAAAAAATTAAAAATTTAATGTAAATGAGGTTTATTGAAGTGTATAATGAATTGGTGATGAGCTGGAATAAAGTTTGCTGACATTGTGTAACACAGAATTGGGTGATCATTTTTTACATTATGCTTTAGAAACAGGCAAATCAGACCGGGTCAGTTTTGACCCATAAGGACAACAGGTGTGTATATGTGCTACCATTAAAAATAATGCAATGCTTCTAAAACAGTATCCTGACTCAACTTTGACATATACCAGTCTGTGATAGTCCATCAACATATAGTCCTCTCATTTATACTATTAGTCAAGATAACTTAGAGTTTCTGCATTTTTTAACTAAAAAATAAGATAAATGAGATTGATTGACCCTGAATTCCAAGAAGAAGTGTAGAACTAGTGGTAATGAGTTAGAATGGAGTTGGCTAAGAAGGTGTAACACAGAATTGGGTAATACGTTAAACTGGATGCTTTAACACCAGGCAAACCGGACCGGGTCAACTTTGACCCGGGAGGACAACAAGTGGGATTATTTGCAGCCATTAAAAATAATGAAATGGTTTAAAAACACTATCCAGACCAAACTTTGACATATACTAGTCTGTGATAATCCATCAACATATAGTCCTCTGATCTTAACTATTATTCAAAAGAATTCATAATTTCTGCTTTTTTTAGCTTATAGATTTCGTATAGTTTCATAAAAATGAGACATATTGACCATAAATTCCATCAAGAATTGTAAAAATAGTGGTAATGAGTTAGAATGGAGTTGGCTAAGAAGGTGTAACACAGAATTGGGTGATAAGTTAAAATGGATGCTTTAAAACCAGGCAAACCGGACCGGGTCAACTTTGACCCGGGAGGAAAAAAAGTGCATGGTTGACGGGAAGAAAACACAAGGGTTAACCAACCATTTCAAAGACTAGAGTCTCAATGACAGGATGGGAGGTTGAAAAGCTGAGTCATTCTGTTGTTTTGAACCTATTTTTGGAAGACTTTAAAAGATCCAAGCCTGTTCACCCTTTCTATAGATTGCTTTTCATGATCACATTTGTTGCACAATTGGAAATCCAAATATATAAATCCAAAATATACAGTATCACCCTGCTGTCACTTTTAACCTTTAAACTTTTACCCATAGTAAGACTGGGCAATAGCTACATTCAAAGGGATAGTAAGTGATTCTAATCCAATATACTTTTAGTTAAATTCAGCAAATATTTCCTCAGGGTTTTGTGTGTAATCTGAAAAAAATACAGCTCTGGCTCTGTATATGAAAAACAAAGAAAGTGGTGTGGGCAGTGGGAGAAAGTTCAATAAACCGGCACATTTGTAAGTCCTGGACTCCAGGAGGAGAGATGGCCGAGAAACAACCAAGGAGGTAAAGGTCAGAACACAGAAGAAAGTTATATGACAAGGTAAGGGCCAGGGCCGTAACCAGGGTTTAGAAATTAGTGAGTTCCAGATTTTTTAAATTAATATAAATTTTTTAAAGTGCTTTTATGATAATTAATAGCAAAATGACACCTAAACACAACCAAAGTTATACAATACAGTCACACAAAGTAATGATCTATAATGAAATACATTCAAAAGGGACTTGTTGGCAAAAAATACTTCAAGCTGAATTTTGCTGTCTTCTGTGTGTGTGAGTGAGAGAGTAAGTGAGTGAGTGCGTGCGCGTTTGCAGTGAAGGCTTAAACCACGCAACACACTGTTTGATGAAGATCACACTACAGACATGGTCTGTCTCTCCACTGCTTGGCTCACTAAAATTGCATAAAATAAGAGATGCAGAAACACAAGTTCAGGTAGTGCAAACAGGGAAATGTGGGTATATTAATCTTCACAACATGCATTAAATGTATCTCACATGCAGCCTACAACTGTCGTCACAGGACAATTCTGTTGGAATGACATCTGTAGACATAATGGGCACTGTTGTTACTATATTACAACATAAAATACTTAGTCAGGTTAGTGCTGAATGCAGAAGATGCTCTGGTTGATTACAGGATAACAATGTGATACCAGCAGCTGTTATCTCACAATTATAGGAGCTGAATTGGTGTGATGCACAGATTGGCTCTGACAATATCTGAATACCCATGTATGCATAGGCCTAAATCCTCCACCCAACTACGTAATTTTCTCAGATTTACCCCACCTCTACCGGTCTTTGAAGCTTTCCAGGTGGTTTCTTTATTGTGTTGTATTAATGAGCGTTTTCTTTAACAATGAACTTTAAAGATTAGAGAGGCTGCTGTCTGTCATTTAAACGTTTCAATGGCCGCTGTAATGCCACAGCAAATATTGTGGGATATTTAAGCAGCAAAACAAAAAAAACTAGTTAAAAACTTGACAGGACAGACGGAGGAAACTATAAAGGAAACAGCAGTTAACTTGTGAAATGTTTAGATGCCCTTATAGAGCTCAGAATTGATCAGGAGGACAGCTGCTTTACTCCAGACAGCTTCACTGTATGAACCTGGACTGTGTGAGAGAATTTTTGGATGTGTAGAAGAACACAGTGAGAATGTAATGAAATGAGGTTGAAATGAGGGTAGCGACAGTGTGCGTCCGCACGGTTTTTAAGCCTTCACTTAAGT
>NC_060156.1:14310933-14345236 GCF_021292245.1 Micropterus dolomieu | reverse complement strand
TTGACCATAAATTCCATCAAGAATTGTAAAAATAGTGGTAATGAGTTAGAATGGAGTTGGCTAAGAAGGTGTAACACAGAATTGGGTGATAAGTTAAAATGGATGCTTTAAAACCAGGCAAACCGGACCGGGTCAACTTTGACCCGGGAGGAAAAAAAGTGCATGGTTGACAGGAAGAAAACACAACGGTTAAACAATACTGGGGCGACCTGTCAATCAGGATAGAGTTGAATTGCACTACTGCATTAAACTAGCCATGAACTTGTTTTTGGGTGCTCTAAGTGTTTTTGTCTAAGTACTTTGACCCTTTCACAATTAACTGTAACATTTTGGTCGCCTAAAAATGTCTTCAGAGGTCAGTTGTACTAAAAGACGCTCTCAGGAATCAGCTGTTAATTTTCCCCGCTAAGTCCATTTAGATTTGAGCCTGTTTTTCGCTAGCCAAAATTAGCATTAACATGAATCACGGATGCACTTTGCTAACCAAGCTAGCTAGCTCAACCCTCTCGTCCAAATACGGTGATGTCCGGTCACTTCTTCTCCAAATACCAAGATGGCCACGGCCAAAATGCCAAACTACAGTCTTCAAAACGGTAATCCACATACCAATCAGCGATGTCACGATAGGGCTGTGCGATATGACTAAAATTTCATATCCCGATATAGGTCATTTCATTTCCCAATAATGACACATATAGAGACACAGATAACATTTTTTGTAAAATACAATGTATCATGAATTTCCAACCGTAACTACTATTTCTCTGCGTCAAATTCCAATACCATGACAAATAATGATATATAGTGAACAACGACACAGCAAGTAATGTAACTAATGTCAGCTTAGTTGTGGGTTAGTCATTTCACGTAACCTGACACAGAAATCCTGGCTGAAACTGCTAGAAAAGTGTTATGTGGCTCGTCCCTACAACAGACTCCTCTCTTAGGTATGAGGTCCTTGTTTTGGCTTGCATGATCTGAGTCCAGTTCAGTATTACTCACTTTTGAGCTCCTCCATGTTTTTTTTATTCTGAATGCAAATTTCTTCCCTGTACACCGGAAACTGTGGAAGAACAGACCGCAGTGAAGTTAGTTTTAAGCTGTCTGTTAATTTTACATCGGATATTGGACAGACGTCTGTTGAATCTCGAACTTAAAACTAACTTCACCACGGTGCAAAGCGTCATCCCCTTGCAGAAATATTATAGTAAAGTGTAGAATTTGCGACACAACAAATTAATGGACAGAGCATAATTGTCAACAATAGATGTTTTTCTATCGTCAAACAATATATATTGTCATATCGCACAGCCCTCCGTCATGGTGGCTGTGTCCACGGTTTTTATGCAGTCTATAGTTGAAACCCTACATCTTTGTACAGGCACTGAACTCTGTGTACAATCAGGAAATGTGTTAGATCACCCTGTCAATTTGACCGTAGTGACTATCTCCAATGCAGAGGATTGAGGTGTTTGTAACATAAATTCTTGAACATCCAATTACCACAATGATAATGATGGTAATTAGACGAGGATACCAAATCCATACAAGAAACCATCTACAGCTCTATTGTATGGTCACAAACCAATCACAACTATCTTACACCAGCTTATACACAAAAGCCAAAGCTCCCAAAATAACAACATTTACTGGTTTAAACTTTGAAACCTCTGTTGGCATTGGCAGGGCTTTATCTTGACTAAATATACTAGATTCAAAATGTCTGATTAACCTTATGTTCAGATAGCAACAGGGAGTGCTTGTTTCCATCATTAGTCATGGCACCGTGTTGCTCCTTGCTGACACCCATAATACTGCCTGCAGTGGTGCTGTGTAATTGTCTGAGCTCTCAGGAGGTCTCTGCACTGATAAAACATACATTGATTGCAAAATAGCTGAAAACAAACAGATAAACAAACCCTGTTCAATTTAGTAACTGAGACACTGGGTATGTAATATCACAATATTTTTGAAATAATCAACCTTAGCCAGAGTGTTAATAATGTGACTTTTGGGAATAATATTTAGAAGCTGCAGTATTTACATACAAGAACAGGTTGAGACACGGATATTAGTAATGTGGGCATGATGAACAAAAAGTAAAAGGCATTTATTGTTCATTTTATTCAGCCAGAACGCTCTGAAAACTCAGAAAACCTTTAAAACGAAGAAAACACCTGATTTATAGGGCAACTCCACAATAAATAAAGTATGGACGAAAGCGCTGCACTGGTGTGGTTTGTTCACAACATGTATAGTGCAGCACTTGATGTCAGGACAAGCAGTATTTTAACCTGCGTATAATACAATATTATGGTTCAATCTGAAACAATTAATTGATTAGTTGATCAACAGAAAATTAATCAATCAAATACTCTATTAATTAATTTATAGTTCAATTAATAGGCAATAGCTTATTTATAGGTTATAGCTTGTGATTTTGTTAGAATTTGCTGATTATTTTTGTCTTTTTGATGGACATTTTTGCCATTTTCTGACATTTTGTATTGACCAATCACCAGATTACTTGATAAAGAAAATAACTGATTGACTAATGACTAATTGCAGCCCTAGTTATGACATAATATATTGCTAAATTGTCCACATCTACTGAAAGTATGACATATTTTGATATTTTATTGTCATTATTATGGCGACACATGGTGATACATAATAATAACCTAATGTTCAAGTGAGCAATTGTAACAAAGAAAAGTAAAATAAAGTATTACTGATTCCTATTCTGATTCTGACATAATGTATATTGCGCCCAACAGTGTTTGTGTTTACATGCATTGTTTACAACTCTGGAGCACCCTGTGGTTTTAACTACAGGATGTTTCTCTCCTATGTATCAGGGAAACTCCCTGAGTCCACTGAGCAGCTGTGCACACTTCTGCAATACAATACCGTATGCACGCTCACATGCAACTGTTCAGTACACTGACACACTATAATCTATAATTCAGAACCTTTAACCACGTCATCATCCCTGCCCTGTCTTAAGCCAACCAGGATCTAAGCCACTGTAAGACAAGGCGCTAAGTCCATTCAGATAGTGTATTACATTTAGCTTAATAGATCCACTCTCCTTGACCTAATAAGGAAGCATAAGAGAGGAGTACTTTGAGTGTAAATGTTACTGTTTTAATACACAGTTCAGTCAAGTTTGTAAGATAGAATTTGGAGCCCTTTCAGTGACATACTTACTGTAAATTACAGACATAAGCGGCTTATCTATCTATCAGCACATAAAAAGATGCCAAAACAGAAATAAAGCTGCTGTAAGTAAAATATACAACTTTTTTGTAGAACATATAACTTCATCACTGTCAACACAAATTACATGTTGTTACACTGTACATATAAAAGAGAGTCAAAACACTTTCATTATTTAGTGTAGGCTGCAACTAACAGTGATTTTTTGTTATCAATTCTCATTCGATTATTTTGTAGTTGAATCACTTTGTCTGTAAAATTATAAAGCCCATCACAATATCCTAGAGCTCAAAAGAGACTTCATGAAGTGTCTTGTTTCACCCAACCAACAGTCCAATATTAGCTTGAAAAATGGCTTAAACAATAAGCCAAATATCAAATGTTAGCAATACATTTTCCGTAAATCAACAAATTGACCCATCATTGCAGCTCTGATTTACTGAATAAGTTGGTCTTTTTATGATTGCCCTTCAAGCAATGCAGAGGTTTCGTAGTGTTAACCAGTAGTGCCCAGCATGAACCAGCCATAGCAAATTCTCAAAGTACAAACACCTACAGCAATGTGTCAGTACCTGTTTGACTCCGGTTTAAATGGAAAGTTCATTTCCTCCACACGAAACCACTTACCATGTTGGGGAAGGTCTGATCATGACCTGATTAGTCATGAGCTTAATCTTCTAAATCCAACCACCATCATTACAGTCCTTTAAGCAGGAGGACAAGGCAGGCCCTGCCATGTGGATGCTACGACACTTCTTAAAACACGTTGGCAAGACCTCACAAACAAAACACTACTGACCTCACAAACTTGTGATTGTTAAATGATGATTGTTAAATACGAGTGCTCAAATTCCAGCACAGACAACGGATTATTCAAAATGATGTGATATACGATGACATACAGCATACAAAATTATTCTGTTAGTCAATGAAATTAATTTTTGTTGTATAAATGTAACAGAATGTACCAATATTATGTGATGTCATGCACATAATAATTGTGATATTTCCTATTGATGCACTATATGCTCAAACTATTTTCTGAAAGTCTGATTCAAAAGCTTGAGCTTCAGACAATCAAATGTGGTTGGGATGTTTCAAGATCTTACTGGACAAAGAGGAGCCTTCAGTTGCATAATGCAACAATGGCACTAGTATGTCACCATCTGGACAGAGGACCCTTCAGTTGACATTCTTTTAATGCCTCAAGTTGCTGTGAAATGTTACCAAACTTTAACAACATTCACTGCTACAATGGGGCTTAGCTGTCTTGTCTATCCATGCCATTGCAAAGTGTGTTTGCTTATCAGAGCACTGAAACAAAATATATATTTTTGTCTACCACTTGACATGAAGAGCCACACTGTTTAGAACAGGTCAAACTCAACTATAATAAAAATTAAATTAAATCTAAATAAAAAAATGCTAATTATTCAAAGTAGATGAGCAGCTCTTTTCACAGAAAGCTTAATGGGGAATGCATCTTTAAATGTCTCTGTATTCAACCCTGGGTTAGGGTTGTGACAGCTACTGAGAAAGTATGGTGAAGTGTAGTATTTTTTTATTAGTAGTGCTGCAAAAGCACTGTATGAAATGTATGCACCATAATTCTGATTGGTCTTCATGGCAAATTGCAGTTGTTTTTTCTATACAATGGTAATGACACATCATTACACAATCAACACCTATGGTTGTTTTGGTGTGTTGTGATGTAATAAAGATGTACAAAATAATATAATTTCATGCTCTATATATATCAAACAGAGGAAGAGGGTGTGTGTAAAAAGCTGTACACAACATAATGTAGATTAATTAACAAAGCTGCATTTCTGCAACATGTAGCCTCTTTGTGCTGATGCATTGCCCATAAGCCTATCCTCTGCATCATTTCCTTATAGCCATCCACAGTCGTGTTGCTCCACGTCCATGAAATGTCTAGATAAGCAAGGAAGCGCTTTCACTTCCGTTTCCCATCTACAGCCATCACCCCAAAATGCACTCTCAGCTCAATCACACACAGAAAATAAGTTCTTTCTATCTCATTTCACGCTCCAGAAAACCAACAGTATTTGGAGTAAGGGTTTTCCTGAATCAAAAGTAATGATGAAAACTGTCAGAGAGATGTTCTGGGGAGAAGAAACATTTTTACCTCTGACCATGTACTACGCAGAATTAATTTCTAGCTAAATTCAAACATTTAAGACAACATGTTCATAGACAGTTCATTTAACTAAACTCTGGAGACAGAACTGAGTAGACAAATCCAGTGATTGGGCATTAACAGGAGACAAGGCTCCATTTGTGATAGTTCTGTCATCTACAGTAGCAACATATTTGCAACCTACACCCAGTTTAGAGACATCATTACTAAGACATGAAGGGAAACCTACAGTTTTGTAGTGCTGAATTAATGGCATAAAAAAAAACACCTTATGATTATGTGGTTGTAGTCACTGAGACCTGGTGAAGTGGGTTAGAACGTCAATGATTAGTTGCTAATCCAATCTATAGAAAATTAACCTAGATAAACCATTTTGATTATATTAAAAAATGCCTACGCGTCGCTGGTTCCACTTTCTAAAATGTAAGGATTTGATGCTTTTCTTTATCATATATGAGTACACTGAAAATATTTGGTTTTTGGACTGATGGTTGAATATGGAAAGCAATTTGAATACATCACCTTGAGCTGTGGAAAATTAGGGATCCAATGACTCCCGCTAGTAGTTAAACTGATTCTGCAGTTGAGAAGATATGTAGTATAATAGTAGTAAAGTGTTTCCATCAGTATCAACTGAGCAAATGAAAAACTTTGTACTATTATTGCATGTCACTGACTTAAATTGCTGGATCGGGTATCAGTGACAAGGGGGCCGATTCAATTCAATTTTATTTATATTGCGTCAACTCATAACAAAAGCTATTTCATTGCACTTGGCAATATCTGCAAAGCCAGTGTTTCGAGGGGTGGCGGTAGCACTGCAAAAACACAACCAACTCAATCAAGCACCTCCAGAAGCATCATGCCAAAGGACACGATTCTCAGTCTCTTCCTCACAGGGAGGAATATAGCTTATTAATTTTAGACTGGTATCGGATCGGTATTCAGTATCGGCAGATACCCAAAGCCCAGGTATTGGTATCAGGACTGAAAAAGTCAGATTGGTGCATGAGGTAAATTTTTGAGAAATCTAGGTCTTTTCATTTAGGTGTAGGTTTGGTTGGCACTTTTTATGGTCCAACAAATAAGGCGTGCAAACACAGTTACAGTGCCTGTGATTATCATATGAATAGTATTGGCGGATTATTCAACTCAGCTCATGATTCCCTCTTGCTTTAAAAGAGTTGTGAGGTCCTTTATGAAGTGTGAGCACGATGGCATTGTGACAAGCTTCAGATTTAGTCACCTGCAACAAACAACAATGAACAACATGCTAAATTCCAGCAGGCTCCAGGGCTTTTTGTAGCTGAATATGTGCTGTGACCTTTAGGGGTGGTGGCGAGTGAAAAAGTCAAATTTCTACTGCAGGGATCAATACGAGTATCACGAATAAAGCAGTGACTATCATCTGTCCTGACATGAGTCGAGCCAGGAAGAGCAATGCAGGGCCATCTAGAGAGAGGTTTACAGGACCGCAGTAATCCCGCTATCTGTGTGCCCTGCTCTGTGAGATCTGAGAGGGATGAAGAAAATAAACTTGAGATTTAGACACCTAATATGTCACGCAGCGCTCCAAAACCCCAAGCCATGCCCAGACCGATGAAAGATAAGAACAAGAAAACAATCAGAGATCAGTTTGAATGTTTGCTGCTTTTAGTGCACTCTAAAGCCATGCTGACATTAATGGCATCACTCATCACAAACATGTAATACGATGAAGCATGATGGTAACTGTGCCTCAATAGGGGTGGAAAGACATTCATGTTTGTGTTTGTCACCACTTCCAAGCCGCCCACAACATCACATCATCGACCAGCACTCTACAGTGAACCAAGTTTGATGATCTCCCCTCTGTGTTGCATAATTTAAGTGGGCCAACAAAAGCAGACTCATGTCCCAAGATTATATTACAGGGTCTTCAAGGACAACTATTGTCTGAATTTACAACTGGCTAATAATGCATATCGATCAGCACAGCAGTTTTTTGACTATTTACCTGGGTGTGCATTAGCAGGATAAATGGATGTAGATCTTTGGTGACATCTGGAAGCAGAGAGCAGCACATCGCTTTAAAGTTGGCCTATCTGTTTTTTTAAAAAAAACAACACTAACTGGACAGAGCCAGTTTATCCTGAGCTGCACACATTACATCATCTAGGTAGAGCCGGGTATCAAGCTGCAATTCTTTTTAAGTACTGACTGACTTGTGCCCATATTGGGAATTGTTGAGAGCTGGAAGTTTTCTTCTTATTGCCTGGTGTAAACCATAATTTGGTGACTTTGTGATGTATTATTATTAAAGAGACAAAATCCTCCTACAGTTTTTGTGTCAAGACAACACTGATGCATTTTAGATGTTTGTCTTAAGGTGTAAAACATGTTTATGCTCTATTGAGCTGTAACAGAAAGTTTCATTTTGGTATTGGAACTAAAAATCAGGTGTTATGTTGACACTGGGATCTGTAAATTTTGAATGATACCTAGCAGTATACTTCCAGAAAAATAAAAGAACCAACATCTAATAGGGCTAATAACAGAGAATGAACGTGCGACATATGGTGGTGATTATCAAGAACCAATCATTAAAACTATACATGAGTCACAGGCCTTAAAACCATAAATTAGCCTGGCGACTGCTTTAATTTGTAATGCATTTTGTGCTTGAATGTCTCAGCTAACTAAATGAGTAAGAAGGAGAAATTATCAGCTTTACTCCAAACTGTCAATATAAATGACGTGTGACCAAAGAGACAATCCAACATATTGAGCATCAAAGTGAGTTTGGACTCTGCTTATCCCCTCTCGCTCTATCACAGTATAAGGCACATAAACTCTGCAAAGATTTCATGTAAATGGGGACGCCTTCAGCAGGAAGGATCTTCTGGCTGGGCCAAGAAATACATCAGAAAATCAATTATCACTGCTGATCACAGCAACATCTATTCAAGAAAGCATGTCAGTGACAAACTATAAATGCATGGAGCCTCCCAGTCCCCTCTGCTGCTCTACAATTTGTGTGATTCGAGGGATATTTTAAACAACTGCAAAGTCACTGGCTGACCTTCAGTTGATAACAGGAGGCAGAGTGATATTGTGGAGCCCTCCTGTAAGGTTAAGTGAGAGAAGTTGGCTAACTTTCAATTAGTTGACATCTCAACATGATGCGTGAAATATAAACGAGGAATGTGATCATGCTCATCAATACTAATCTAATATCTAAAGGGACGGTAAGGGAATTCACGAAGCTCAGTTTTTTTTAAAAAGGTGAAAATGTCAGTGACGCATTACGTTTACATCATCAAAGCCAGTTACAGAGTTGCCTGTTGTATTACTCCACTACAGCATCCATGTTTCAGGGGTCCGAGATCCTCATAATGCCGCTGTGATGCTGGGACGTGCATGTTTCGATGCACGGTCGGGGGGTCATCTCGTCCCTGTCTCAGACTAGCAGCAGCTAGCTAAGTCAGCGGTGGCTCGGTGGTCTGACTGGTCCTCGGTGATTCACTCATGATGCAAATAACGTTACAAAAGGATGAGATGCTGGGGTCTCCGTCGGGCTGAGCAGCTAAACGGCGCACCAAAAACAGGGGGCCCGCGCGCATTTACTGCAACATACCCCTGTTATGACACGATAGTTTGCTCTATGTATGCAAGACCGGCGTTAAAGAGAGAGAGAGAGAGAGAGAGAAAAGCTAATAGCCTTACCACAGATGCGGCGTAATGACCATGTCTTTAACAGTTCTTGGCGCAGGAAACAATTGAGGGGGGTCCTTGACTCCCAGCTGCTCAAAGACAGACGGCTTCCATGAGGGTTCACATCGAACACATGTATGTCCTCTTACTGAAGACGGTGGCTAAAACATTATGGGAAGTCAAAGAAAAAGTGCTGTGTTTGCCCGTTTCCTTGAATGCAGGGTTGTGTGATGCTCAGCTCAGCTCAACTGCACTCCGCTCGCTCCTCCCTGCAGCAAGATTGGCTTTGAGCGGCAAGAAATCGCTGGAGTGGATCAAACGATGGCGGACAGCGGGCTGATCACAAAACCCGGCAATGGACTCACATGAGCGCCCGGAAACAGTCCCAGAGACCTCCCTTGCCTTAAGATACTATGGAATCGAACTACTTTAACACTTCAGTTAATAGCCCGGGTTTTTATTTGCTTCAATCACTGAACTCACCCTGCCTATGTCTGGGACAGGAGTCTACATGGCACAAAACTCTTGTGGATGGGAAATAGGCTACTTTGTTTATTTCAACCAGTATGGATTTTTAAAAATTGTCTCTCTTGTTTAGCCTACTATACCAAATCTGAATTGTTTACGTTAAATTAACGGAATGATAGAATCTGGTCTTAACGATGTGAAGCATCTCCATATATTTAGAAAAGCTTTAATATTTATTATATTACATTATTATATTACATTAGGCCTACATATTTGTAAGCAGAACTAGTTGAAGTGGGCGATCTGGTGGACTTTAAGAGGTTTTATACATAGAACTTCTATAAATAAAACGACCAGGCATTTAATTGAGAGCTGCCTTTATTTGTCAAAATGTGCATTCAGACTAAACGCATCGTTAACCTTTGTGACACTTGACTCGTGTGAGTTTGATCACTGACTGCTCACCTGGTGTTCCCATGCAACGGCAGTAAAACGCGAGGACTAGGCCGCACTGTAAAAATACTAGTATACGTCCTGCATTGAAGATGTTGCTTAAATGGCCTATGTAAATATAATCAGGAATATGTATTCATTCATTAACTATTTTGTGTAGGGTTAGGGTTAGAGTTAGGGTTTGCAACTGATGATTATTTTCATAATACATTCATATGCTGATTATTTTCTCAGTTAATCAGTTGGTTTGAAAAATTCTGAAAATAGTGAGAAATGTTGTTATAATTACCCAAAGCCCAAAGCGACACCTTAACAATGCTTCCTCCACAATTCAAAATGATTAAAAATAAATTTAAATGATCATGATATTCTGAAATGGGCCATTCTGCATAATGCATTTGTCTTTTACACAGCTCAAGTAAGAGTTTGAATGTAGATCTTTTACTTGTGACAGCAATTTGTAGTTTAAGACTTTATATCTAAAAATGATCAATTTATAAAATATGATGCGTTATTATAGATTAAACTAACCAAAAGTGCAAAATAAGTTAAAATGAGGTCCAAGAAACTAACAAACAAAAACAATTCTGCATAAATCTGAAAAGGGTCATTTAGCAAAATGAGTAGGCTTCTTAGTTTTGATACTTTGACTTAATTTTGCTGCCAGTACTTATTTGCATTTGCTTGAGTATATCTTGAGTATATTTTTGAATGCATATGCTTTACATAGTAGTAGTAGTATTACTGCTGTTAATTAAAGGATAGCCTATTCTTCTACCACTGCAGCTCAGAAAAGTTAAAAGTACAACTACAAAGAGCTTACACAACAGAGAAACAAATAAAATTACTAAAACTAAGTAGATTTACTGAAGTGCTACAGCAGTATACGTACAATTTGGATGTACTGTACTAGTACTTTGAGTGTTTACATTTTTTTGGTAAGCTATTATTCTTCTATTCCATATCAGTGCAAAATATTCCACATTTTACTCTACTTACAGCTGATATTTACAAGTTATATTACAGATTCTGGGTCTGCCATCACTACACACAAAGCAATCTCTGTCCCAGCTGTTCTCATCTGTGACACCACGATGGTGGAACAAGCTACCACATGCCATCAGAGCAGGATCGTCCCTCTCTAACTTCAAGAAGCTCTTGAAAAGTGTTCTCTTCCGAGAACACTTTCTCTTATAACACCTCTAACATGCACCTCTAACATCCACTTCCTGTGCACATCTTCTTCTATCCCCTTACAATTCTCTTTTATGCACTTTTTGTTAATTCTTACTTCTTTCCCTAGGTATTTACCCTAGTGATGCCATTCGTGCTGTTAGCTCTTAGTAGTATTCATTGCTGCCCTTACTAGTATGTATTGCCAATTGTAGATCTTGTGCTGTATTGATTTTTTGTTGATGCTTTTATGTTGTCCCTCAGATGTAAGTCTCTTTGGATAAAAGTGTCTGTCAAATGAGTAAATGTAAATGTAATGTATTTTTATAAGCTGAACATTGTATAAAGTAGTTAAAATAAGCTTAATATTGACCAACTGTAACTCTTGCTTTCATATTATTGATTCAGTAATTGTATAATCCAATAATGTAATATGTTAAAGTCACATTCTGGATAAGGGACATTCTGCATAATGAAACTACAGTAAAACTTTTGATACTTTTATGCCCCTACAGGCAAATAGGCCACCCACACAGGTGTTTTCACTATTGATCTCTTCTCAAGAGTGTGTGGACATAAAGCAAGACATGAGCTACTTCTAGAGATCTAAACACTTTTCCACTACTAGTAGGATTATATATATTATATATATATATATAGACACACACACACACACACACACACACACCCCTCCAAAGGTATTGGAACGGTAAGGCAAATTCCTTTTTAAATTTGTTTTTGTTGTTCACTGAAGACATTTGGGTTTAAGATCAAAAGATGAGTATGAGACAAGAGTTCAGAATTTCAGCTTTTATTTCCTGGTATTCACATCTAGATGTGTTAAAGAACTCAGGACATATCACCGTTTGTATTAGACCACAGCATTCTTAGGTGAGCAAAAGTAATGGAACAAATAATCTTAAAGTAAATATCATTTAATATTTGATGGCATTATCCTTGCTTGCAATAACTGCCTCAAGCCTGCGACCCATCGACATCACTAAACTGTTGCATTCTTCATTTGTGATGCTATTCCAGGCTTTTATCGCAGCTTCTTTTCAGTTCATGTTTGTTTCAGGGTGTTTCTCCCTTCAGTCTCCTCTGCATGCTCTATTGGGTTAAGGTCAGGTGATTGACTTGGCCTGTCTAAAACCTTCCACTTTTCCCCCTGATGAAGTCCTTTGTTTTGTTGGCAGTGTGCTTTGGGTCATTGCCCTGCTGCATGATAAACCTCCTCCCGATTAGTTTCAATGCATTTCTCCATAAATTGGCAGACAAAATGTTTCTGTCCACTTCTGAATTCATTCTGTTGCTACCATCATCAGTTACATCATCAATAAATATTAATGAGCCTGTTCCAGAAGCAGCCATGCGCACCCAAGCCATGACATTACCTCCACCATGCTTCACAGATGAGCTTGTATGCTTCGGATCATAAGCAGTTCCTTTCTCCACACTTTGGCCTTTCCATCACTTTGGTAGAGATTAATCTTGGTCTCATCAGTCCATAAGATTGTGGTCCAGAACCTTTGCGGCTCATCTCTGTACTTCTTTGCAAATTTCAGTCTGGCCTTCCGATTCTTCCTGCTGATGAATGGTTTGCATCTTGTGGTGTGGCCTCTATATTTCTGCTCTCTGAGTTTTCTTCCAACAGTGGATTGTGATACCTTCACCCCTGCACTGTGGAGGTCGTTGGTGATGTCACTTACTGATGTTTTGGGGGTTTTCATCACAGCTCTCACGATATTTCTGTCATCAACTACTGTTATTTTCCTTGGCAGACCTGTTCGACGTTGCTCAGTACACCAGTAGTTTCTTTCTTTTTCAGGACATTCCAAATTGTTGTGCTTGCTATGCCCAATGTTTGTCCAGTGGCTCTGGTCAATTTTCCTTCTTTTCTCAGCTTGACAATGGCTTGCTTTTCTCCCATAGACAGCTCTCTGGTCTTCATGTTGGTTTATCCTCCCTTAGGAAATGCAGTCTTTATAGGTTTGAACCAAGGATGAAAACTTAAACTAGTCATGCAGAGCTATTTAATGTTTGGACAATCAACCTAAAAGGCAACACCTGGGCAACAAGAAACATCTGTCAGTCACATGTTCAATAGTATTTCTCACTTGAAAATGGGTGGGTTCAAACAAAGGGTGGTATGTCCTGAGTTCTTTAACACATGTAGATGTGAATACCACGAAATAAAAGCTGAAATTCTGAACTCTTGTCTCATTCATCTTTTGATACAATACTTTTGGAGGGGACTGTATGTATAGGATCTGTTGATCTGATCCTAGATCTGTTGTTGTTACAAGAAAATTAGCTAATCTAGAGATGCTAGCTCCTGTGCTTGCTACTACTAATATACATCACGGCCATGCTCACGATGTCCTTACTTATACAATAATACAACAATGTCTGATTTTATTATTGTATAAGTAAGCATATCGTGAGCAATGTATAATCCTGAGTCAAATTCCTCGTATGTGTACACACAGCTGGCAATAAAGCTGATTCTGATGAGACTTTGCTTCATCCGACTCTCGCGATAAATCGAATGAGAAGTGAGGTGGAGCTGTTACAAATTGCTTAGGTAAGTTACAAAAAAGAAAACAAATAACGTTACAGTAAAGCTAAAGTTAATGAAGTGGTGGGAAACAACTAAGAACATGTACTGTATGTGCTGTAGGTTTGAAATAGCTTGTGGAATAATAAGCTATAAGTGGTTATCTGCATGCTCTGAAATACAATTAACTTACAGCAGCTATTTGGACAAATGTAACAAGGTATGGTGAATGAATTATTAAGGTAAATATCTGAGTGTAATAATGAGAGTAAGTCATCTGTCAATCATTGGTAAAATGGTCCCGAGCAACTTCACAGAAGCAGCCAAAAAGAAAACCAGCAACCCCCATTTTCCCTTAGTGTCAATGAATGCATCAAACACATACTTGGCCTTGAAAGTTATATGTGTGTACAGCAGCAGGCAGACCAATAATAAGGGATTCAATTACTGTTTCATTTAATGCTTGAATGGGCAAAGTGGCCTACAATGTGTGTGAGTGTGTGTAACTTATGTGATGGTTTGGTGCTCATTAGTGTGTGGTGCTCCCTGTGTCTTGGAATCTGGTGCACTCCTGAGCTTTTCACACACAGTGGGGTTTATGGAAAATATTTTATGTAGCATGCAACAGTAACTTGAGAGGCAGTCTATGGGCAAGGGGTATCCATAAACTCTTCTCATCTGTCTATGTCTGTCTCAAAAATGGCTGGATGTCAGATTTCATGGCTGGCTTACCCAATCTGACCTCTGACATGCTCCAATTTAAGCTTTTCCTCTGTCTCGCTACTTGTCATTACCAGAATAGACCTTGTCATGGTTAACCATTTTCATTTCAAAGCCTTCTACTGGGAGAGAGACTGTATAAATGATGTGTGGGAAATCAAAAGACAATCCATGAATTCAAATGTTAAAAGTTCACTTTTGAAGGTGAAATCCCATTTTCTCTATTACAGCAGTATGACATAACATACACTTCGCTGTTTGCTGATATGCATGACCATGAAAATGCAGATAATATGTATTACATGCGCTGACACTGGTAGAGAGATTTTTTATCCCAGCCACTGTAATTCGAATCTATTATTTTTTATGATTATGCTGCAGTGATAGTAGGAAAAAAACACGATATGTTATACTCTGGTTGCTATCCATTGGAGGTGGTCGATGAAATGTGAATAGCTATATTTTGAGTTGCTGGTGATGGGATCAGAAAGAAGCGGTTTCTCTGTGGGACATGTTTTGCATTGCGCAATTTGATAACAGACGAAGATGATGAAACAGGTCAGCTGACTGATGACGTTTCAGCGGGGACAAGTTCACGTAAAAGACAGAAAGCACCTACGTGAAGCTGAGCCGGCAGGAGGACAAAAGCCGAGGATTTAAGTGTAAAGAAGTCGGTTGAATAAAGAAAAGGTAAGAAGTTCAACATCAACATCAACATGTCGAGCTTTTCAGTTCGTGGCTCTTTTTGTACTATCTTTAGCGACTTTAATCTGTACGTGCCGGTTCCTTTCTTGTACAACGTGGTCCACAGCCGGTGTTCCCCTGTTTCCGGGAGAGTTCCCTGGTTGTTTTTTATATAAGCTGAATCGCATGTTTACTGTGAAAACAAATCCCCATCTAACTCTCATTCGATACTTTTTATATATCGCATAGGTTTTTGACTAATGTTGGTGTCTAACATTATTTGATTGTTGTGTTTTAATTATTTATATTTTATTGCTGGAATTCATCATGTAACAGCGATCGTAAACGTGTATAAGTGCTGCTTGTGTTTTATCATAGGTACTATGTTATTTAAGAAAAGTTACCTAAGTCGGTTTTGTAACAGTGCTAGGGGCACATTGTTGCGCAACTTGTATCCTACTCCCCCTTGTGGCTGAATGAGGATATCGTTTCTTTTTCTATTAATCAAAAGCAGCCACATAATGTAAAACAAATAATAAAGCAATTAAGACCAATTGTCCTGTCTGTATTGTTTTCCTCCAGAGAAACCATGCCTGGAGATATCGACAAAGGCAAGAAGACATTTGTGCAGAAGTGTGCCCAATGCCATACTGTGGAGAATGGTGGAAAGCATAAAGTTGGGCCCAACCTTTGGGGTCTGTTCGGACGCAAAACAGGCCAGGCAGAGGGCTTCTCCTATACTGATGCCAACAAAAGCAAAGGTAAATACTGCACATGTGTATTTAGCTACAGTATTCGAACTGTCCAAAGCATCATGCTGTGTGGATCAAACATTATTCTCCTGTGTGTCTGCCCACTTTAATTCCAGGCATTACCTGGGATGAGGACACCCTGATGGTTTATTTGGAGAACCCCAAGAAATACATTCCAGGAACAAAGATGATCTTCGCTGGCATCAAAAAGAAGAATGAACGAGCTGATCTCATTGCATATCTTAAGTCTGCAACTTCATAAAAAACTCTTCATCTGTACAGCTTTGCCAATTTTTGAGTTCATACAAACTGCTCAAGAAGTCAGTACTCGTCTTTCTCATAAATCAGGTAGAACTGCAAGTGTGCCAAGAGTGATGTTGGCATGATATGTTTGTCACAGCTTTACCTCTGTTTCTGATATGATCCTCTAGTGGATATGTAATATCCCCTGGTTTAACAGGTTACTTTTACAGGTTATTAAACCATATACTGTGTATTCAGAATGTAGACACGAAAAGCTGTGTTTATGTTTGCTAATTATCTGTCATCCAATATTGTCTGAGAAGTGTCTTGGTTTATAATCAAGTTGTCTTAATTGTCTGTTTTCAAAAATGAATATCTGCTTCCAATTTGATGATACCTCAACTGTATTTTATTGTGTCATATTTTTTAATTTGCAAGTTAAATAAAACTGACACTAAATATTATTTTTTGCAATTCGTTTGATTATGTTCCTAGATATGAATGTATTGGATTTCATATTAAAGAGCAACTACAGGGTGTGGATGATCATGTCAGGCTATAATTATGTTTCTGTTTCAACAGTTTTGGCTCATGTCGATGCGTGAACCTTATTAGAGTAATGGGTCTTATATTTTCCCCGCTGAGTGGAAGTGGATAAATATTACTTTTTCAAAGTAATCTGGCAAAGTTGACACCAGTTACAGTTTCAATCACCAGACAAGGGATGTCTATGATAGGAGACAACAGCGAAGACTGCTAAATTATATCCAGTGGTGCGATGTAACTCGGTACTCGAGCGCTAAACAGTTTTGACACACGTGTAAGCTAAATATAGAGTATTTTCATTTAATGCTTCTTTATACTTATACTACACTACATTTCAGAAGTAATTTTTGTACTTTTTACTTATTTGACAACTAGTTACTTTTCTCATAAAAACACATGATGTTCTTATGTGATATGATGCAGTACTGTGCTACTTATTTAGTGGTATGCAAGGTATCTAAAATTGGCTCCACGTTGATGAACTACAACATTAAAAAATTCCTACACACATATGTTGTTGATAAACACATAATTTTCTTTGATAAAGTAACACTTGAGAGGTGCCTTTCTTTGGGTACTTGAGCACTTTTACCTTTGATTCAACATTTGAATTCAGGACCTTTACTTGAAATGTATTTTTAAACTATAATATTCTACATTTGCTTAAGTGAAGTATTTCAGTACTTCTTGCACCACTACTAATATCCGTCATAATTGGGCTATTTCTATATTCCCACTCCAAATTGTGGAGTATAGCTCCCTCTAGCGTTCATATTACATATCTGCATACAAATTCACTAATAATAATGTATAAAGGGATTTGATTTTCTGACAACCTCCTTCTGCTCCCCAAAAAGCCGTTGTTACATGATAACAAGGTTTAGACCAACCACTGCAGATTCCACATTTGCCAAAGTTTAGGGGGGTTGTGAAATAGATGTATTGTCAAAGTGGGCCTATCTATATGCTATGAAACACATTTTCTTTCACTGAAAACTCTTGTCAGCCAGCAGTAACCTACCATCGCCAAAGCCCTGTCAGGGAATGCATAGGAATTTGGTATTTTTGAAGCTTCTGAAGCATAATTTCATTAAATTAAAATCTATCGCCCACATGGGACCGTTGCTTTTATGCGCCTGTTAAATCTGGAGTATAGCACTGAATCATTGCTGAAAATAATGTCCATCAATGGGCAAACATCCACCACGACAGTCCACCGTTTTTACATCTTAATATAGGCTAGCTTGCAATAGGCTATGCATCGTATATTCTGCGTGAAGATGACAGCTGAATTCTCCTTAATTATCATCATCCTCAGCATCATCAGTCGCTCTAAGGAGGGCAACCGGTTCAAATGGCCAGAGGGCTGACTGCTGAAGCAACCCTGAGCTCCCCGTCTATGTGACGAAGCGAGCGTCAGCGGGACCGAGCCAACCACAGCCAGCGTCATTTGCACACAAGAAGACCCAATACGACGGCGATGCTCGGTAGTGGCTCTCTGTGAGATTTCCAATCCCTGTGATACTCTGCGCGAGCCTCAATTTGCTTCCACGCTGCTTTTCTTAGATTTGCTTTAATGTTCTTAAATGAATATGCTGGTGCGCAAAGGGAGTCTCCATCCTTCACAGAGTGGAAGCTGGATATGTAGCCAGAGCCCCCGAAGTGTTTCCTGCATAATGCATCGAGGAAGTTATGGTATGCACATGATTCTCTACTTTAATTCTCAGTAAAAACATCATAGATGGTATTTCTCTGCGGGACTTCATGGATTTGGTTCACTGAGGGCCATCTGAAGAACTGACATGGCAGTGCCAAATATGGTGTTCTCTGACGTGGAAAGTTTTCTGGACTCGCATCCTGAGTTATTTGAGGACTACCTGAACAGAAAGGGGAATTATAGCATGGTGGAGAAATGGCTCAAGAATCATCAGGCGAGCAAAAGTCCGGCGGCTGCAGCTCGCGCCGAGCCGAGAGAGGAGAAGAGCAACGCGTGCAAGGACAGCTGGGCAAGCAAATGCGATGGTCTGCAAAGGAGAGCCTCGCAGAAGGAGCTGCGCAAAACTTTCGCCAGATCAAAGGCCATTAATGTCAACAGGACATACGACGAACATGTTAATTCCAGGGCCCAGGAGCCCCTGACGAGCATGAGGAGGAGAGCTCTGCTGAGGAAAGCGAGCTCTCTGCCCCCGACCACTGCGCACATACTGAGCGCACTGCTGGAGTCCAGAGTCAACATCCCCCAGTACCCGTCCACAGCAGTGGATTTTAAATATTACCTCAAACAACACAATGAAAGAGAGTTCTTCCTGGAGCTTGTCAAAGACATATCTAACGACCTGGATCTAACGAGTCTGAGCTACAAAATCCTTGTGTTTGTTTGTATTATGGTCGATGCAGACCGGTGCTCCTTGTTTTTAGTGGAGGGAACGGGCAATAAGAAGACACTAGTGTCCAAATTCTTTGACGTGCACGCGGGTACCACAGTTTTACCCTCAATGAATTCAGATGAAGTTCAAGTGCCGTGGGGGAAAGGAATCATTGGATATGTGGCTGAACACGGAGAGACAGTGAACATTCCTGACGCTTATCAGGTGCCCGCTCCTCTTTGTGCATGCGTGCGCGTGTGCGTTTGCATGCGTCACAGAAAAGTGTGTGTGTGTGTGTGTGTCGGGGTGTCGTTTTCTTTTAGCCTGTCATTTTATCTGACACAATTAATTGATCATTAATCAAACTGTGTAACAGAGCTGAGAGCAGGGGAACCAACACCTACAGTCAGCTGAACCAAAGCATGTGTCAAACCACAGATTCACACCAAACATCACTGAGTAATAAAAATAAGGCAATAATGTTTTTGCAGTCCCACTGTGTTTACCTTGATTTTAAGTAAGAAAATAAGATGATATTAGACTGTATTAAAGCAGCAAGAACAGCAAATTGCTTAATGATGCCAGTAGCCCCAATTCAAAAGTTTAAGCAGGTTTCTTCTTGGTTGTCCAAACATTTACATTAGAAATGAGTAATAGAAATGAACAGTTACATTGCTTTAATGTACAAATACAGTGGCCATCTGATCTGAGCACCACTTCTTCAAGTCAGACAAAAGTCCAGTTTTAATTTTACTGAGCAATTCGGAAATTAAGCAGTTGTCTATAACATTGCCGTCATTATAGACCTTTTGTGCTTGTAAGACATGGAGTCCTGCTGAGTTGTACATTTTACTGCACCTGTCACCTGAAAGTAAAAAGGGAAAGAAGTGCTTACATTGTGTCTTTATTTTGTACTGTCCCCTGGGTTGCAGGATCGTCGGTTCAGTGATGAAATTGACAAACTGACAGGGTACAAAACCAAGTCACTCTTGTGCATGCCCATTCGCAACAGTGACGGAGAGATCATTGGAGTTGCTCAGGCCATCAACAAGTCCTCAAGTGGCGATCTCTTCACTGAAGATGATGAAAAGGTAATTTCATTATTATAGTTGTGAGTATAAAAACTGGGTGTTTTTGTTTGTTTGTTTCATTGGGGTGTCTGAATCAAACAACTTTTCCAAGCACAAAACAGAGGAAAATAATATTTGGGGCAGGTGGTCATGGTCACATTGGTGGTCCTCTGACTGGCTTGACAAGGAAAAATGTCAGACAGCTGAAATTTGAACATTAGTTTTCACAACTGGTTTAAAAATACTGTAATACATCTGGTTATACACTGACTTTTCCTTTTGCGCCATCATCAGGTCAAAATTTCAAGTTGTTCAATATTTTGTTTAATGAACCTGCAAAACTAATTCCTGTCAATCTAATTTGCAGATGTTAGCATACTAATACACTAAACTAAGATTGTGAACATGGTGAACATTAGTTGCTAACTCGCAGCATGTCAACATTGTCATTGTGAGCATGTTGTCATGCAGACCTTAGCATGTAAAGCTTTACAGTGATGCTAGCATGGCTTTAGACTCTTAGTCTAGTTATTATTGCAGCACAATAAAGTATAGTGTAGAGGAAAGAATAGTAAAAAGACGTCATGATTCATGTGTGGATTTGTGATTCATTTCAAGGATGTTACTCTGTGTTTCTGTAGACAAATACTGTTATGTGGTGTTAGTGGTACACAAGCATAGGAGGGCTGTAGTGATGTCATTTTTCATTGCTGTCAATGCTGTCATACTCACGTTTGCAAAAGCAGATATATTAAAAACAGGATGGATTTCTCTGATGTAAAAAAGTTTATTTTCTCACATTTTGGATTTTGTTTGTCTTATTGTCACCTGCAAGCATCGAACATGCTATGAAATATTCCATTCATTGATTGGTCAGTTAGAGGAACCTTTTTTTGGCCTGATATTCAGACTCTGTAGCCATTTTGTTTTTACTTCATTATTTGAATTACTATAACATATTTGAGATGTGGAATCTGAGCTTTGTCAGGTGCATTGTCCTTTGGTTGTTTTTAATTTTAATTTTAATTTT
This sequence comes from Micropterus dolomieu, assembly GCF_021292245.1. Lineage (NCBI taxonomy): Eukaryota > Metazoa > Chordata > Actinopteri > Centrarchiformes > Centrarchidae > Micropterus > Micropterus dolomieu. Next base: position 14,324,101 of record NC_060156.1, on the reverse strand, counting down.
AATTTTTGAATCAGCCCAGCTCAGTCTGACTTGTTGTATAGCCAGGTCATAGCTTGTTGCTCAGCATCATCAAACTTCTCTAAGGCAGTATATCTTCCAAAGGCCAGGACCCTGTTGTAATGCCACCAGAATCTCTTAACTGGTTAGTGCTTTACTTGTGTGCTTAGTGGGACAGTGTCAGTCTTTAATTTAGTGTCACCATTTGTGTGATTTTTGAATGGTTGCTAAAGTGTTAACATTGTCAAACTAGGACTTTTGGCAGAGTTTGAGGGACCCCAGCTGGCTTCTAGGTGTGAATGTATGTGCAGGACAAAAATGGATGGAAAGAAGTTGCTTTGATTTGTCCACAGGGACTGATGCATGCTCATGGATAACTAATATTTATTATTTTACCCCTTTGTGAATCAACTCAGTCTGTAAACAAATCAGTCAAGTTGGCAGTTCAAACACAAAGACACAGATGTTAGTGAACTAATATAATATACAACTATAATATGACAAAGCAGCAGGTGGGGGTGTTACATCTCGCACTGATCCAGTCAGTCTTCTGTTTCTGAATGATTGTTTATTTGACTTACCATCAGAGAGGCATGAGGAGCACGTGTTTAGATCATCGGCTCACTTGAATAGATGTCTCAGAAAGGCGGTGACAAGCCGATAACGCTAACTTGTTTTCAACAAGCTTGTGTTTTTGTTTTTGACTTAGATTTCACTGCAGCAAATGATGCTAGTTTTTGTTATTTATGTTGTATGTGAAGCTAGACTCTATCCATTGTTCAACAGATGCAGATTAGGACTCATTTTTTCTTTCCCATGTTTTTAATACGTTTCACATTGAATTAACATCACACTAATGCTTGGGATGGCTACAGCTGAATTAGTAATGAAATGCAATGCTAGCAGCAGAGAACACAGTAAGCTCCCTGCACAGCACAGCTGCAGCTCTGGTTTTATGGAACACAGTGTAATAAGAAAACCTATCACACTTTTCAAAGAATTAAATGATACTGCAATAGCAGATGTCAGACTTTTGTGTACCTTTATTAAAACAAATGTCGTTCTCTATATACTGAAACTTATGGGATATTTTAACCCACTAAATGGCTGGTTTTAAATTCCACACTGCTTTAATTGTGTTATGTTGCTACCCTGCAGGATTGGAGTCCTTTGGGGAGTTTGGATAATGGTTCAACCCACATATAATTGCATTGTCTCATTATCTTCTGTAGAGGAATATAGCTATTGACTTAATTTAAGTGTATAAGCTGACCTCTTCCTGCTGTCTTTGTATCTTGTGTTATTATCTTGATTTAGCTTTTCATTCACTTTGCGAATCTTTTAATATATTTAATACATTTAACATAAAATGTATTATTCAGGTAGAGATTTTCATGAACTTTCTGTAATAAGATGCAAGTTCCCCCATGTAGGTTTCATTTGCCAATACAGTTTAACATCTGTGTGAGTGGATTGTCAAATAGCATTCTCCCCTCACCGCTGTGCTTCCCTCTGGCTGCCAAACTCCCTGTCAAATTGGCTTGACGCAATATTATAATAACTACTTTCACACAATTACCCAATCTAAATCTACAGCTAAAGAAGAGAGAAGAAGGTTTCATTTAATTTATGCAGTGTATCATACCAAACTGATTCTTTACAAAGTTCTTTCCGTAACAGCAAATTGTCACCCAACTCCACTGAAATCAAGAGAAAATGAAAAAGTAATGACAACGGCATTTGTAATATTAGGTATTTTTTAATATGTGAGTAAAAATAAAATGGAAAAGATAGAGGGGATGATGGAGTGATTAAGGGCTGGGTATTGAGTCTTCAACTTCAACATTGATTTGTTGCTTGTTATCCTGTAAGCATTGTAACTGTAGTTTTTTCCAACTTGGCACAATGCTCACACCATTTTGTATTTACAAGAGAGAGAGAGAGAGAACATTTTGCTTCAAATTGAAAAAAGAAAAGGTCCAAAAACTGTCCCGTGGGTGATGCCAAAGTAGGAGATTCACTCCTACTGCAACAAACCGATATCTGAGACAACTCAAAACAAGAACACATACTGATAATGATTATGGGTTGGCTTTATTGCCTATAGGATAGCATGGATAATTAAGGACATGTGTGTGTTCAACAGATAAAATGTGTACCAGGGTGTAATCAGGGTGTTTTTATGAAGCACAGAACTTCTAGTTTTAAGTGAAGACTAAAATCACAGTAATTTATACCTATGTAGCTCACCACCACTGACCTTCACTGATTTTGTTACACAAAGGAACAAACTATTAAAGACTACTACTAAGTAATTAAAAACACTACACTTAAACACTCTGATACCAGCTGTGTAGTGTACAAAACTAAGTTAACACCCTGGTTCAACTTTCAATTCAATCAAAAGCGGGTTTGATGGTGGCATTGTTCTTGGAAGAAGAACTGAGTTTAGTCCTTGCCTTTGTCTCAGCCTGACCTGTCTAAGCATTACTAACTATGCACTTTCAGTTGTTCAGTTGTAGTTCTTCCAAATCAAATGCTTAATCTGTGTGCTTTTAAAGTGAAAGTATTATTTGACATTGTATATGCTATTAGGAACTATGCAGAGCCCATTGTCGCTGTTTAATGGAGACATTGCTTTTAACAAGTGCCGCCCTTCAGAAAACTGTTCTGTTTTGGTCATAGATGACACAACAGATTTAGCGTCTCAAATTTATGACTGAGCTACAAAGTTACCCTCATTGATTACAAAGCTGCTTTGTGACATTATGCTCTTCAAATTCAAAAACTGCAGTTGTCACAGCTATATCTACTTAGATTGTCCTGAATTGGAAGATTTTGTTGTAAATTATTGACATGAAATACAAAACGTCAGTCTTTATTTTTATGCTCTCTCCTGTTCATCTTTTGAAAGACAGGATATATTTATTTATTATTTATATATTTTAGGTTTTGTCAGAATTTGTTTACAAAGTACAAGAAAACCTCAAAAGGGTCTGTAGTTTCATAAATCCGGTGTAATTAAGTTTCATGCATTTATATTGGCCACAAGAAAATATCTATCAATAAATAATAAACAATAATAAACATCGTTACTTAGTCGTTGTGACTTTTCTTGGTATCTTTCTTATCCTATCTAGTATATATTAAATGCTACATTTAGTTGTATGAAATTTTGATTTGTAAATCTAAAGGGATGAAACACAATCCTTCATTTTCACCTTATCTGTGAAGTGTCTTTTATTGTATGGCATTCATTTGACTATTTATACAGATAAAAATGATATACAACAGTGACTTGCTTTACTGTAAAATTTGTTGAGGTGTACAGTAGATTCCTGTTGCATAAATATTTGATGTCACCTTCAAAAGAAGATATCATTGCTAAGTGTATTTGCAAAACTGCTATGTGCTTTGCTGACACAAGCTAGGAGTCCCATATGAGATCAGAGGACATGGAGAGCTTAATTTTTATTCCTTTCTTGGCAAAACAACACTGGCTTCACCTTACCACACATGCAAAGTGAGCACAGCCGTTTAAATCAACTAGCAGTTGTTATTCACGTGGTTAGTGGAGAAAGAAGGTGTGGGCTATGTTAATTTCCCTGGGCTTGCCTCATATGAAATTCCAGTTGTGGGAAAGGAAGCCAGTTAGTTTCTTTATTAAAGCACTCTTTACTGGTCACTCCACAGGTCTTTAGGCAAAAATGTCTTGTTTGTACTGCAACCTTGTATAATGGCCTGCCTGACAGAATGTAATTAGAGGGAGCAGTGCTTTTCTTGGGTTTGCCTGTTCCATAGGCAGATCCATAGCCAGATTCTCAAAGTCCTGCTCACTAATGAATCTGCTCTTGCTGGGGCTATTGATGGCCACTGCCTCTCAGGAAGATCATTATTAGAGAATTCCATAGGACAGCTGAAATAGCATTACATGGGCTTATTACTCAGCATCATCTGTTTTCCATGTCTGAAAACAACTGCATAAGGCGCTTGATTATGTATAATGACTGCAAAAAGGGCACAAAGTGAATGTACTCATTAGCATGGCAGAGTAATATTTCATATCACATTATGATTAGGAATGTTGTTAATTTAGTGATTTCATTTCAGAATATGTGCTTCAATGCAACATGCCAGGGCAGAATAATTCTTATTATTCATGGTGTTCACTGATTGAAGATTAAAAAAACACTTCTATAATACTATAACTCAGTACATCAGTTGTTACAGTCATTGAGGAATGATTGAGCCAAACGGCGGCTATTGTGGTCCTTCAAAATACGCCAAAAAAATAAAAAAAACGTGAAACACACATCCATTCAGCTGAAGAGCGACAAAGCTCTTTTTGTGTTTAAACTTTTACCATAGGATCTGGTTTATATATATGAACATGTATGCTTTCACACGCCAGCAGTGTATGTATGCGTTCCCTCATTCTTTTGCTGCTTTGTCACTGGAGTCCGTCTTTAGTACAAACAATTCATGCTTGCTATAGTCAACATGCCCATTAAATTAAGATTTTTAGCCGTTTTTAGCTCTATAGTTATCACGACCCCAGCAATTAGAGTTGTCAAGTTGTCATGTGAAATCGTGAATCAATCGTAAGAGCAGCAGTAGAAGCCCAAAAGATACTTATTTTATATATTCTACTAAAGCATATCAAGCAAATAGCCAATATTAGTTTATTAATTTCCTGCATGTTCAACTGCACGACTTCTCTCCAAAATGAGTCCCTATGTCAAGGTTGTGAACTATCAAATATATTTTTTGAATAGGTATAAGCTTTTTCAGTGATCAACACAGTGCTATCGGATTCTGTTCGTTACGTGTTCATTTGTGGCTGATGAGTAACTGATACATGATCTTTTCTGAAAGGTGAAAGAGATATCCCTGTATCAGCAGCCACAGCTGAGTAACTTCCCATTCATGTATTGTTGTAGTGTCCCTACCCTCAGGTCGCGCTGAAGGCTGGTAAATATTAGTAGGTTTGTTGTACTGATTGTATTGGTTACACAGCAGCCAGATGCTAAAGATAGATTACTAAACAAAGAGGCAGAGTAAGGAAGCACACAACCTAAATTCTATTGATTCCATGTTACAGGGGCTGAGTGTCTCTCAGATAAGGCTACATTGTGTAGTAATGGTAGTCGCATAGAATTCAACCCCGGTATTTATATCACAGCTGTATTAATAGCATGCAGTTGCAGTTGTAGAGTGTGCTTGCATATTGATGTTTATTATGAATCAACAACAGTCAGGAAGAAAGAAATGTAGTTTGATTCTAAACTAGTAAGACGTTGATTCGATTTTAGGGAACATATTTACTACAGTCATTAGGCCACGTCAAGTGATCACATTATTTATGTGCAAAAAATATGAGTAGAATAAGGAGTTTATGTTATCAACACAAGGCACAGTAACTCAAACTGTTCAGTACAATGGTAAAATGTCAGTTGAATTGATTTATTTGTCCTAGCAAATAATGATGCCATTGAAGGGCCATTTCTTATTTGTTCCCATTCAAAAAGTTTTTCTTGCATGAAAATATTACTCACTTTTTTGTTTGCTTTATTTTTCAAATGGCTTTCATTTTACAACCAGTTATAAAATTTTGGCTACAACCAGGGCTGGCCCTGACAGTGTAGGCAAGATTCAAAATCCATCCCACATATTTGTGTTCTCAGATATGTTAAGACGTAATGTTGTAATATTACGAGAATAACGCCATAATTTAATTAGAATTCATAATATTTACTACCTTCCCTGAGACCTGAATGAGCAGGTGGAAATCGAAGCTAACTGAAAACACTTGTGATCAGGCAGAAATCTCTCCGCAAATCTACACACATATTAACTTCAGCAACTCTAAAATCCAGGTCACAGTCCCAAACAAACTTTCTCTTGCAGCACACCCTGACATTTTGCACCCTAGGCAACCATCTATGTCGCCTATGCCACGGGCCGGCCCTGGCTACAAAATAAAAGGTGCCCTGCGGCGTTTTGCCTTTGTTGGCTCACGTTACTGCTATCTGTTGTGGACTAGCGTGAAACCGCTGCGCAGGACTGGGTATTGCTTTGCTTGTGTGCATACAGATACAGACAAATTGGGCACCCACTCATAAAAACACTTCTGCTAGCACTACTGGTCTTTGATGAATAAGTGAGTCAATATGTCCACAGGTGCTGCAGATGTACCTGCCCTTCTGTGGTATTGCCATCTCCAATGCTCAACTCTTCGCCGCCTCAAGGAAGGAGTATGACAGGAGCCGGGTAAGGGCCACAGGGCCAGCCATGATTATAAACTCCCCATCACTGGGACCACCCCCCTGATTCTGACATAAAAGCTGAGTATTGATCAGCGGCAGCCCACTTGCTGCCACTGCAGTGGGGATCACAGCGCTGCATGCAGCCCTGCATGGACATTTTCTCTGGATCTGTAGTGGGAGATGGTGCAGCATCCAGGTCCATGATCTAAATTTCCTAGGGAATGGGAAGAGATGTTATGGAAGAGAACATGATGAGAGCACAGTGAATAGAGGAGAGAAATGAGGAGAGTTCCCTTTACACCATATGATTTTTATGTGCTTGTGGATTGAATTGGATTGGCACTGCTAGATAAAGGGCCTAATTTACTTTTACTGTGGAAACAAATCATGTTATAACATCCTGTTGCTTTATGGTTTAAGGATAATAATAATAATCATGCTCTTATAGCTGAGGGAGGCAAAACATCTTTATTTAATGGGTCTTCACTATTACCTGTTGACAGATTTCTTAGTTAGTGAATTTACAGCAGCGTGTAGTTCAGATAGGGGAGTAATGCCAGTGGTGTCTTTTTCTGTTGCTCGTGTTCAGGCACTCTTGGAGGTCGTCAATGACCTGTTTGAAGAGCAGACTGACCTGGAGAAGATTGTCAGGAAGATCATGCACCGGGCCCAGACATTGCTAAAGTGCGAGCGCTGCTCTGTTCAGTTGCTGGAGGACATTGAGTCACCGGTATAGTGTTTTTCCCCCGCTGTGTATGTGTTTATCTGTCTGTACATTTGTGCACATGTATGTCTGTTCTTCCTTTCTGCCTCAATTTTTATCAGTGAACACTGTGTACTCTCTGTGCAATTTTTCCAAGAGCTTTAGAGATTTCTTCCCTTTCATATCTTTCAGGTGGTGAAGTTTACCAAGTCATTTGAGCTATTGTCCCCTAAGTGTAGTGCAGACACTGAAAGCAGGTTTGTATGTTCAGTGTTAAAATCTACTCTGATCCTCAATAATATCTGGCCTGATGAAAAACAAAGCTTTGCCTTCCGTTTTCCCACCAGTAAGCTTCGTACTAAACAGTTGTATCTCCACCTTTGCTTGCCTTTGGCACCACGGCATCTGTAAATTCTGCACAGAGCATCATTTGAATCTGTAAAGCTTCCATCAAGGACAAAAAATAAGGGAAGTATAAAAAGTGAATATTCTGTAGTGCTGTGGGAGTAATATGCTGATTCTGAATAGAAGGCATATTGTAGGAGCCCTACTTAATTGGGTTTTGCTGCTTCTCTCCACTGCTAGCCATGGCTGACTGGAGAAAGCGAGGCTTAATATTGTGTGGGATGTTTATGGATGAACATCAATGCTGAAAAGAAGACAAATTATCCCCCAAGTCCTGCACTTGCCATAACTGATATGGTCACTACAAGGCAGTAGTGATAACTGCAACAGAAATGTAAAAAAACCACAAAAAATACCGATAATAAGAAATTAGTAGTAATGAAAGGAATGTCAATCTGTTTGACTGGCCAATTTAGTCTTTCTTACTAAACACACTCCCTACTGAGCTGTCTCAATATTTCTTTCTGAGAAAAGGCACAAAACTGTACTTTCAGTGTCACATAAACAATAAAGTTTGTGGTTTCAAGTAACTGAACTGCAAGTTGAAATGACAAAAGTATAGTATCTCTGTGATGACACTATTTTTCCTAAAGGATTACATCTGAATAACAAGGGCTGCTGTGCAAGATTTATGTGTGTAATTAAGTGAATAAATTTGGTGTCAAAAGGCGAGCGTACTGTAGGATTTCTAATGTGCCTTACAATCCCCAGCCGCCCCCATGGGGAGGATAATGTTGAGCGAGTGCTGCTAGTTTGTCCGTGGCAGCTAAATGACAGACATGAGACAGGAAAGAGAGAATGAAAAGACAAAGAGAGCAAGAAACATAAAGGAGGTAAGGCATCTTGCCATCACATCCATAAGGTTTATTCCCTGCCGCACTGTGGGTTTCACATCCACACACAGCTGTATCACTATATCAAAGGGATCTAAAAGATCTGACATCAGTGTCTCGACAAAATGAGCCACACTAAACATTTACCTTGTTATGTGTGAAGGTAAAAAGTCAGTGAGAGCCAACTGCAATTAATGTGAATGGGTGCAGGGATGCAGGTGTTTCTATGGCAGAGTGTGGGGGCGTTTGGCAATGAGGAAGACAATCACACAATTAACTTTTCATTACTTCATAAGCTGCAGCAGAATATATACTGTATGAGAAGTTTATTAAATGCAAGTCAACTTAAAAGAGCGTCCACAAGGAGAAATAAAATGGCCTTTTTGCGAGAAGAGAATAAAATCTTTTTTACTTGAATACAATAAAAAAGTCTAAAAAAAATATATTTTCATGATAACAAAGTTATCAGCTAAAGGAGTGTGTGTGAGTTCCAGTAGTGTTTCTTCCGCTCTGTTCCTTTTCACATCTCCCCCCTTTTATTTTCTGACCCTAGTTTCAAAGACAGTATGGAGAAATCGTCTTACTCCGACTGGCTCATCAACAACAGTATTGCAGAGCTAGTAGCATCCACAGGACTACCCGTGAACATTAGTGATGCCTATCAGGATCCTCGCTTTGATGCTGAGGTAAACACACAGCAACATACGCGGCAAGTATGCATAGACAGACAGATGGTTTGAAACAGAAATGTAGGAGACCATGTCAAACGGTAACATCCATCCTTGAGCTGTTTATCAGTTATGTTGCTCTCCCAACATGGTTTCAAAACCATTTACACCTTAATGAACTGGACTCTGATCTCTCACTTGATTGTCGTGTGACCTTAATGCTCACACATGATTCATCCAGGGGCAGGATGTATCATATGAACATACTGATATGCAAACGGATGTTTAAGGCTGTTTCTACATTCATTTCTACTTAACTTACTTGTTACTTGTGCACGTGCGTTCAGTTCCACCTTGACTGAGATGTATAAAACAAGCTGCTTTATAAATCTTGATGAAAAGAATGCATATGAATATTTCTGTGTGTGCACATGCATTTTAGTCATGAATATGCATCTGCTGCCGAGGTGTGAAGATACACTCAGATTTAAATGGCTAAGAGTCAGTAGGACCGAAAAAGCCTATTGGAAATTTCTTCAAGACCAAACATAAAGTCCAGTTGCCTTTGACTTTGTACTTTTATTATAACGAGCATTAAATCTTGTTTTATTTGCACATGGTGAGAAATTACATACTACACATTTTCCTTTTTGTCAGCTGTTAATTGATCTCTGTATGATAAAGACCCTTTCAAACCAGAAAGCGGAAACCGCAGCGGTGTGTGCTGATGCTGCATTGATCTAAACAGAATCCCACAGCGGCTAGCACAGCAGTCCGCTCTGCAACCGGCTGCAAGCAGCAAAAGTTGACATGGTCAACTTTAAACAGCAGTGACATAAACGTATAAACGAATAGAGGCTGCAACTTGCTGCGTCTAGCTTTTAAAGGGCCTTTAAATTTCTTACTGTACACTGCATCTCACAGCTCCTATCTTTGTAGCTTAATGCTTTGGTAATACAAAGCAGATAGTTTCTAAATAAAATACAGTTTAAACTGACCAAAATTATGATTTAAATATTAAAATAGCAGCTTTAAGAACAAGTAAACAAGGAGGGCTGCAACTGAATATTATTTTTGTAACTGATTAATTTGCCAATTAATGCAGATGGATGGTAGTCCTCATTTTATACTATACACTCCCACTCTTTTCAGGCAGACCAGTTCTCAGACTTCCACATCCGCTCCGTACTTTGTGTTCCCATATGGAACAGCAACCACCAAATCATAGGTAAGTTACCAAATGGAGCTTCCTCTTCTCTTAAAGAGGTCATATTATGCTTTTTGGCTTTTCCCTCTCCTTTAATGTGTAATATATCTATTTTTTTAAACTTACCACTTCCAATCTATTTTGCGAAGCTGGTTCGTGTTGTGTCATACACAGCTCAAGTGAATTTGTTTTGGATCACACTACCTTGCTTGTCAGGACCTGCCCAACTCTGCTTCTGATTGTCTAGTAGTCCTAGGTACTGCATATGTGCAACTCCCAACAGAGATCTTATAGAAGTGAGATGCCTCACTCAGTATCTAAAATGGAGCGTTCAACACACAGGGTGAAAAGAGGTGCCACAGCAATGTGCAGTCTGACAGCAAATATGGTGTTTTTGAAAATCAAACCATGTAAACCTATTCTGGTACAACCCCTAAATAAAATTATGAACCTGAAAATGAGCATAATATGACCACTTTAAACTTATTTGATGTGTCACTTTTTAATGTTGCATATACAAGGGTGTTAAAGTCAGAGTAGTGTAATACACTATATGGCCAAAACTATGTGGATACCTGACCATTATACCCATGTCATTATCTAATTTAAAAAACATGGACATTAATATGCTATATATCAGTCTCTGCCCTTCGGGGATGGCTTCCCACAAGATTTGGGAACCTGGCTGCAGGGATTTGATCCCATTCAGCCACAAGAGCAAAGAGTGGTTGGGCGATAAGGCCTGGCTTGCAGTTGGCACCCCAGTTCTTCCCAGAGGTATTGGATGTCGAGGTCAGTCTATGTGCAGGTCAGTCAAGTTCTTCCACACCAAACTGAGGAAACACATTCTTTATGGACTGTTCTTAGTGAAATAACAGTACCTTCCCCTAACTGTTGCTACTAAGTTGGAAGCTCATGATGACCTAATATATCATTGTATGATGTAGCATTAAGAGCCACCTTCATTGGAACTAATGGGACTAGCTTAAAAAACTGCCTCTAACCAAAAGAAAAGGATGTCCACATACCTTTGGCCACATAGCGTAACTATGATGCAGGAACATATTCAGCAATAAAATCATATGGCACTCGCATGCAGTCATAATGTAGCCCCCCCTCCCCATTTTTGCTGCATAGTAGACAATAGGTATGAGGGGAGCTTGAGCATGTGTTCAGCTGAGGCTTCATGTGGGTGATTAGATCCATGCTGCGCCATCACTCCACACTTGGAGGTGGAGTTCCCTTCTTCTAGCTGTGTGCTTTGTGTTTGTGAATCAGCCCCCAGGCCAACACCACACTGACACTCTGATAAATCATTGATCTCTCATCTGGTTTTGGAGCTGGATATTGCAGGCAGGGAGGAGCGATGATACCAGCTCCACTTGGTCCATTGAGATCTGACGCAGGAAGTCATTAGTTTTATTTGAGTGCAAAGTGATCAGCATATCCGCCGCAGATGGTTGGTTAAGACTGTGTGTATCTGTGTGTGTGTGTGTGTGTGTGATGTTTGTTTTTTTGGGTTTTTTTTGCGTAGGTGTAAGTGCATTTGTAAGTGAGGGGAGAGGGAAAAGGAAGAAAAACAGAAAGAGTGAGGGGAGAGAGAAAAATTCAGTGTGTGTGGGTGGCACCTGAGGATCTAGAGTGAAAAAAACATTATCTAAACAACGCAGCAGGAGATGAAATTCTCAAGCAAAGGATACATTAAACCTGGAGTGCAGAACTTTTGTCTCCCCCTTCTGACAGTGAGAGTAATTACACGCTTTGTTGACATGGTTTTGACGTATAAGCTCTGCCATAATGAGTTGCTGCGGTCGCCACGTTGCTCCCACCTTCAGCTCCGGCAAACCAATCATTGCTGGTTGGCATTAACACATCACTACTGGGTCGCCAGTGCGGGAATGTCACCACAGACACGGTATACTGTAAATACAGAGAGATCTCCCTGACAGTGATATGTTTCATCAGCATTGCAGCATCACCTGCCAAGGTAGATAGAATACTGTTACTTCAATTCAATTCAATTCAATTTTATTTATATAGCGCCAAATCACAACAACAGTTATCTCACAGCGCTTTTCATAAAAGAGCAGGTCTAGACCGTACTCTGTGATGATATTTACAGAAGCCCAACAGTTCCCACCAAGAGCAAGCACTAGGCGACAGAGGCAAGGAAAAACTTCCTTTTAAGAGGCAGAAACCTCGAGCAGAACCATGGCTCAGGGTGGGCGGCCATCTGCCTCGACCGGTTGGGGTGAGAGAGAGAGAGAGGGGGAGAGAGAGAGAGAGAGCAGGAGAGGAATAGAGAAAAAAAGAGAGGGATGTAAGGAGAGAGAGAGGGGAGGGAGGCAGCCTACACAATATACACACAGAGGTACAGATAGTGAAGGTGATGTTGCTATAGACTAAATGAAAAATGGTACAGATATTTATAATATAGTGTTAATGGTAACAATCGTAATGCTAATGATTATAATAACAATAATAACAATAAGACTAGCAACAATAGTCGTTGCAGCAGAGGGTGTCGAGCAGGAACACGGGGGCAGCAGGTGACCCGCAACCACAGATCCAGACTCCACAGCTCCAGAGCACAGAAAACCTGCAGGAAGTGATAGGAGAGAGGAGAGAGACGAGAAAGCACAAGACTGCCAGAAAGGGGAGAAGTTGTGTTAGTAACATGCAATAATGGTATGAGGTTGCATACAGAGGGAGAGAAAGTAGAGGAGAGAGGAGCTCAGTGCATCATGGGAAATCCCCCGGCAGTCTAGGCCTATAGCAGCATAACTAAGGGATGGTTCAGGACTCACCTGAGCCAGCCCTAACTATAAGCTTTATCAAAGAGGAAAGTCTTAAGCCTACTCTTAAATGTGGAGATGGTGTCTGCCTCCTGAACCCAAACTGGAACCTGGTTCCACAGGAGAGGAGCTTGATAGCTGAACGCTCTGGCTCCTAGTCTACTTTTGGAGACTCTAGGAACCACAAGTAACCCTGCATTCTGGGAGCGCAGTGCTCTGGTGGGGTAGTAAGGTACTATGAGCTCTTTAAGATAAGATGGTGCCTGACCATTAAGAGCTTTGTAGGTAAGAAGA
>NC_060156.1:14277886-14310833 GCF_021292245.1 Micropterus dolomieu | reverse complement strand
CTGATGAGTTTCATCTGGCTTGATCGATAGATATAACTGAGTATCATCTGCATAACAATGAAAGCTTATGGAATGTTTCCTGATAATATTGCCTAAAGGAAGCATATATAAAGTGAAGAGGATTGGTCCGAGGACAGATCCTTGAGGAACTCCATGACTAACTTTGGCATGCATGGAGGACTCATCGTTAACATGTACAAACTGAAATCGATCTGATAAATAGGACTTAAACCAGCTTAGAGCGGTTCCTTTAATGCCAATGAAATATTCCAGTCTCTGCAATAGGATCTGATGGTCAGTGGTATCAAATGCAGCACTAAGATCTAATAAAACCAGTACAGAGACAAGTCCTTTGTCTGATGCAATAAGGAGGTCGTTAGTAATTTTCACCAGTGCTGTCTCTGTGCTCTGTTACTGACTATAACAATAATTTTAATGTTTAATACCAAATAAGAGTAAAATCACATTAATCCTGATGTTAGCAACATGCAATGAAAGTTACTTTATTAACAGTAGATGCTAATACAAGGTTTTAGTTACCCAAGATTATAAAAAACATTTTGCTAGCCTGAATTGCCACTTTGTCCATTACATAACTTAGGTAACTTCCAAATAAATACATTAATAATTTAACTCAACTGCCTCAGGCCGGGAACACTACCAAAGCGCGATTATACCACAGTTTGGATGTGACCGCTGATTTTCAAGCCAATGTTCAGCCTGTGCTGGTCACTCAAAATAGGGCAGGGTACCATTGGACTTGGAAAGTTTAACAATTGTATTACTCCTTAGTTGTTACTAGATGATACCAAATTTTATTTACCTGCAGGGGTCTCCTGTAATTGAAGGAGTGGCAAGATTTACCTGAGCTGCTCAGCATTTCTGATCGTCCATTGGCCATTTCGGTTTTGACGAATTTAAGTTGCACTTACAACGGCTTACCAGAGGGTGGCAGTGTATGGCATGACGCACTAGCGTCCACTGTGTTGGCTGATGTGCAACTACACCATAAGAACCTCTGCCAATACAAGTAAACAGCTTTTGAATAGCTGTCCACTGTTCTAAATGAAGGCGGGATACGTCACAGACAAAACTTAAAATGCTATTTTGTGGGGTCTTTATTGTCTTTTCTAACTATGGGGTCTTTAACATAGCAATGCCCCAACAAAAACAGGGAAGAAGGCTGCTAGGCCGCTTTTTTTATTAAAACAAAGCTGATATGGCCATATTTAAAGATTTGCGTCTTAAGTAGGAAAGAGTAGGCTTGGAGCCAAATGTCACAGACAGAGTGGGGAAGTGGCAAGAGACAGACTAAACTGCTTCATAGGTTATCTCGTAGTGTGAGGGGAGTGTCAGACAAAACAGTATTATGATTTTATCAAACATGTTTCATTTTTGCGAGTGGAAACAGGGCAAAGTGTGAACGTGATACTTGAGTTTCAGCTGATTAATGAATATAGCAACCTGTCCAGGGTGGACCAGAACATTAGCATTGCTGCTTTTAAGCCATTCCTATGACTTTATGTGCAAACTACATGTCCCATTATGATTAACAGCTACTGTATGAAGATTAACTTTGAGTTTAGCTTGGTTGTTTGATATAGTGAGTTAACGTAGTGCTGAGATTGTTGGTCTATGTGAGGCCCTAAGCAATATTTGACCATGCCCCTGGCTTATGCTTGGGGCCAGCTATGCTGCAACTCATCACAAATGATATGCTCATTACAGAGGGAGCAATACTAGATCTGAGAAGACATCAGTCCTGTATTTTAAAGTTAATGACACCGTAATGAAATGTGTTCTTAGCTACAGTACTAATCCTGTTTCACCTCTGTGGATCTCCAGCTATACATTGAAATTAAAATGTCACTTTAGCAGGTTTGTTTGACCTCCTAGAGAGAACTAAAAATGATAATGCAGTGTGTAATTACTTTTTTGCATAATTTCTCAGTGGCAATAAGTCAGTATTTATCAATTAAATGTTTATTCTTTATCATCAAAGCGTCTCTGTTTTTAATTAGATGATGAGAGAAGCCATCTAAACAAGGAGTACTGCTGTCAAATAAAAAAGGCTTCAATCCCACTGCTGCATTGTAGACAAAAACTGGATGTCCTATCAAAGATAACATTAATTAAATGCCACTTTCACCAGTGCTTTTTTACATCTATGTGTCATTATAATAAATGTGTTTTATGGTTCACCAAAACTGTTTTCATCAAGTCTACACGTTTTTAATAAAGATTGACACAACAAATATTACTGTTGTAGAATATCTGAATATACTGCTATTAATGCCGTAGGATGTTGTGTCCCTACTTAATTTCCATTAATAATGCCTGTTAGTCACTAACATGGAGAGAGTAGATTTGATCCTCTTTTAATTGGAGGCATGTTATATGCACTGGAGCTGTGCTAATATCAAATATCGCTGTTAAGTTGTTATTGTATGGCTAAACTGTCTCTGTGTAACAGGTGTCGCCCAAGTGCTGAACAGGCTCGATGGGCAACCCTTCGATGACGCAGACCAGCGTCTCTTCGAGGTATTACACTTGCTTCTATATCTTTTCAACATACAGTAGCCTATAAGTTCTGCCCTTGAGTATGTCTGCTTTTTTATTCTTTTCTTAGGCGTTTGTGATCTTTTGCGGACTGGGCATCAACAACACCATCATGTACGACCAGGTGAAGAAGTCTTGGGCCAAGCAGTCTGTGGCTTTGGATGTAAGAAAACAACATCCCATTTGATTCCCTGCCTCATATCCAAATTTGGGAATGAAAATAAGCAATTTCTTCCATGTTTAGAACAATAAATCTTTTTATCCGCTTACATTTGCAAAAACATTACTATGCAAACTGTGCAGCTCCAGAGTGTTGACTCAAGTTGATTCTGCACTGCTCCTGCTTTATACTTTTTAGTTTCCTTTTGTCGTGCCTGTATGCTCATTGTGTTTATGTTAGCCTCGTGCCCTCCCTTGGATGATTTTTCCTTGTGTGTCCTGTCTGTTCTTCTATTCCATTAGCTATAATGGTATCTTTATTTTCCTTTTCCAGTCAACATATGCTCTGTGCTGAACCATTGACCCAGAAGTCAGTGTAAACAACGGCTGTTGCATGGCTAATATAAAAACTCTTCTTATTCTCTCAGGGGTCTTTGTGCTTGGCTCCTTTTTTAGTCTCATATTTCCACAAGAATGTACACATGGAAAGAAAAGTGCTGATCTCTCTTTGTAGATAACCTTCTCACAAAGGTTTTATTGAAAATTAATGAGAGGCAGAGAAAAGCAATCCCTCATCTGCCTTGCAGTATGTAGCCATTCAGCACTAGTCAGCCTTTGCAGTATGTCCTTAGATTACAACAGGGAGCTTTCAGGTGCATTATAGTAGTTAGCACTACTTGGTTTCAAGATAGGAGAAGCAGAAAATTGAGAGATAGAGCATTTAAAGGAGAGGCACAGAATGAACTAATATGTAGATGCATTGCTTCTGGCAGCACTGAATAAACATGAGCGTTTATGATCAAATAAGCAACTGCAAGTCTGTGCGTGGTATTTCTCTCAGGAAATGAAGGGAACATGGCGATGGAATCAGGGCTGACATTGCTGCTCTTGTAGATTGTTCTAGGGGCGAGTGTTAACCTCATCTGGAAGTGTGCAGTATTTTCAAGCTGTAGCCACAGTTGTGCATGTCCTAGAGCCCTACTGGTTATTTTAATGATTTGAAAAATACAGCGATACTGTGTCATTATTTTGCAGGTTCTTTCTTACCATGCCACTTGCTCCAAGACTGAAGTTGACAAATTCAAGGTAACAGATATTCAATATTTCTCTCAGTGCTTACAGTAGTCGGAGGACTTAGTTTTTTAAACTCTGAGCGCGACACAGATATTAAAGTCACAACACACGTGAGACATTGCTTGTTCTTAAAACCTTGTCCTTTAACTGTAGTAACATAGCTGTAAACCCTTTCATGCATCAATTATGACAGCCTCTGTCAGGATTTTTTTTCCTGTGTGTTTTTATTGCTCTTTAGGCAGGAAAAAGAAAATTAGATTATTTTTTTCTAAATAAACATTTTCAAGGAATTTTTTTACATGGACAACATTCGCATAAGTTTTCAACTGAAGAAATATGTAATTAACAAACCAATGAATTATATGATATAGTATGTGAAAACTATATTTTTAATGCTGTTAAACTAATGTGGTCACATATTTTAACATATTCTAATACTGTTTAATGCAATGCAGAAAAATTTAAACTCACGTCGGAATTCTCAGACTCTCTCTTCCTCAGCATCCTCAGCTCCACTATCACTGCTGCTAGCATTTGGTGATTCTCCTATTTCTGGCAGCCATTCATCATTACTTGATTCTGATCGAATTTGCTCCACTATCCTGAATGCCTTTATATTACTCACTACAAAAAATATAGACACTAAATGTTACTCACATAATGGAACTAATCTGCACAAAATATTGTTTTTGTTACAAAAACTGCAAGTTTTACATTGATTTACATCCAGAAAAGTTATTGCACATGACATATTTTTAAGAAAAATAAAGTCTCAGTAATAATTAATTGTAGTTGAAATATAGCCAGAGATGTATAATGTCCAGTTTAGTGGACAGATGATTAATGATAATTTCCTCCAAACATAAAATCAATACTTGGAAAGTTTAACAATTGTATTACTCCTTAGTTGTTACTAGATGTTACCAAATTTTAATTTTTTTTTTTTTAATTTAAGTTGCACTTACAACGGCTTACCAGAGGGTGGCAGTATATGGCATGACGCACTAGCGTCCACTGTGTTGGTTGATACGCAACTATACCATAAGAACCTCTGCCAATACAAGTAAACAGCTTTTGAATAGCTGTCCGCTGTTCTAAATGAAGGCGGGATACGTCACAGACAAAACTTAAAATGCTATTTTGTGGGGTCTTTATTGTCTTTTCTAACTATGGGGTCTTTAACATAGAAATGCACAAATATAAGTATACATAGAGTTTATAGAAAATGTAAATGTTTTAAAGGAGTAAAATGCATTCAACAAGCACCTGAAAATAGTCCCCAACAAATGTGCTGTTTACTCCTGCTCTAGTAAGGTTTGCTTAAAATGATGTTTCCCAGCGGTTTTAGGAAAAAAACTAAACTTTTATTATTAAAAAGAAGCTGATATAGCCATTTTTAGAGATTTGCATCTTAAATAGAAAAGAGTAGGCTTGGAGCCGAGTGTCACAGACAGAGTGGGGAAGTGACAAGAGACAGACTAAATTGCTTCATTGGTTTTGGTCTTTTCATGGGATTTGTTGAAAAAGATAAATCCAACCTTTTCCTTTAAACAAACCCTGTAAACCGATACAAGACCATGACCAAGACCATGTTATTTCTGTTATTGAGTATATTTTCCTTTAAACAATATTACAAATGTTGCTAAAAGGCTAACTGCAGCTCTGAGTAACTGTGTTCTTTTCCACAAAGTAGAGGATATGGGATGACAAGTCCTCATACCTCAATGACAAAGTAGGTCATTGTCTTAAAAGGACCCATATGAACATTTTCTGATCTGGTGTTTTCAGGTGAGGACAGTTTACACATTGGAGTGTACCTCGGAGTGTATTACAATTTGTTATTATCGGGTTTGCTCTGGTGGTGCTGGTAACTGCTGTAATATAATTTCATTGTTTTTTAGATGTATTCCTTAATGTTTAGGCTTTATATATTAACAATATTAAAGTCTTGTTATGATTCTGCTAAACCCTTTCATTTAACAAAAGTATGATGCAAGGCAACAGCAGGAGATTTCTCTGATGGCTAAAATGTTTATGGGAAAGTAAAATCTTGGAGATTTACCTCATAATGCATTTGTTTTGCTCACAGGACCTTTGATTAAGCTATGCTTTTCTAATTAAACGACAATCCCTTATTAACTTTAATGGGAAAGAAAACATCTATGGCAACAGAGAGGTATTATTGGCAGCCTGTCTTCTAGATTTCATTTTCCAGTTTTTCCAAAGAACAAGCATAAATATGGGCCAAGAATTCCCCACTGAAAATAAACTAATTGTGGTATTTGAAATGGATTACTCCAATAAATAGTCAATCATTCTAAATGAATTATTTAAAAAGATGAAAATATCTACATTTTTAATTGGCATGACATTTCTGAAATATAGATATGACCTATTTTCCTGCACTTTCATGTGCAGGATTTCCCCCTGTGGCCATTGCAGCAAAGTAGGAACCCTGTTTTCCAGTCTGCTCATATGATCTTTCACACACCCCCATCCAGTGACGCGCTATGCTTCCTGCCTTTCCCCTACTTTCTTTCATAACTGCTCTACATATGGAGCCTTGAGTACACTTGACTGGGATTCCACCAGAGTGCAAATGGCAGCGACAAACAAACCTGGCTGACATTTCATAACCCGGGGCTGTGAATTAAGAGAGAGAGAGAGAGAGAGGAGAATACCTGATGCCCTGACATGCAAACATTTGTGAGGGAAACATGGTGCTCTGGTGGCTGTAAGAGAGGAGAGAGAAAAGAGAAACACAGGTGCACTGAAACTATAACACAGATTGGTTAGAGAGCTTTGACTTATTGGAAAGAGACGCAAGTTAGAAATTGTCATATTATAAATGCTGACCTGAGGCAGAAAAGACATATCAGATCATTGTGCTCATTAGACCACATCGGAGACAGAAGACATTGACGCTTCAGTATCAGTGTGGTTAATTGGAATCACGTTTGTTTTTGTTTGAATAATAATATTGGAAAAAAAACAGCTGATGATTACTACTGCACACCTACGTTTGTCAATGAGCTCTGAAAGACAACAACAGTGAAATCTTTCGGTATAGATTTCTCATTAATCTTAACCCTCTCTCCGAATGAGTACTCAGAGTCTTAATTAGCATGTCATTATATGTATCATCTGAAAATGGCACAGCATCCTCTGACCTCTCCAGCCTCTTCTGCTCTGCAAAATCATATTCTCATGTTCTCTTTCCTCCTTAATGTTTTCTCCCGCCATGATGAAACAGGCTGCTAACATTCCTCTGGTTTGCGAGATGGGCATAGATAAGCTCTCCTTTGACGATTTCTCTCTGGACGTTGACGCCATGATAACGGCTGCTCTGAGAATGTTTATGGAGTTGGGAATGGTGCAGAAATTTAAGATAGACTATGAGGTGAGGCTGCTGACTTTCTTTATCTGTTTTCCTTTGGATACTTGACTGAATTTGCTCAAAACACTGTTCCATAATGTATCCTCATGACAACTGCTGACCCATGTGCTCATCTCTGTCTCTCTGTATTACCCTCCAGACACTGTGCAGATGGCTGCTGACTGTCAGAAAGAACTACAGAATGGTTCTCTATCACAACTGGAGACATGCCTTCAACGTCTGCCAGTGCATGTTTGCCATGCTAACGGTAAAGATCATGCTGCTATAACTGTAGATAATGAGATCATTTTTTAGTCAGAGACACTTAAGGAAGTGACGATTTATAGAAAATGTTCCTTAACGAGTTTTTATATTAGCCAACCTCCCTAAATAAACACATAGAATAGAATAGATTTTGGGACAGAAGTAGGAAGTTAGCACTGGTGTAAAGCAACCAAGTAGTTTACTCAAGTACTGTACTTACGTTCAATTCAGAGGTTTAGAGGTTGTTAGCAGTTCCACAAAACAGAGATTACCCCTCTAAACATCTCAGATGATTTTATTTAAAGAGGTCATTATATTTATTGGCTTTTTCCATCTCCTTTATTGTGTTATATGTCTTTTTTGTGCATGTAATCGATTTGCAGAGTGAAAAATCCCAAAGTCCTCACAAAGAGAGTTCCCATCTTCTAACAGAAAACACTGCTTTGAACTGCCTGAAAACAGCTTGTTTATAGTCCAGCCTTTTCTTCTGCTTTCTGGTGATGTCACAAGAAAACACGCGTCATAGTGCCTAGCGGCCAGTTGGACACGCCCTCAAAAATACCGGTAGAAAACACACTGAGCTGGAGCACACAGTGATGTCCGCCTGCTGTATCTCCTTTCCCTTCCAAACATTAGCTACCTTCCCATTGTCCCAGTCAATGGACATAAAGTTCTTACCGTGATGTAGAGACAGTATACAAATAAAACTTTACGGATGAAAGACAACCTTGTTACAAATTAACAACTCACCACTCTTGACTAAGTCTATGTTGCTAAGCTGGTATGGGGAACATACAGCCTACACCTGAACCGAAGCCATGTTTACCGGCTTCTCACGACCCGCCCTACTCTGCTTCTGATTGGCTAGAAGTCCTTAACTAGGAACTGCGCATGTGCTACTCCCAACAAAGATCTTGTAGAAGTTAGATGCATCACTACATAGCTAAAACGAATCGTTCAACACACAGGGTGAAAAGAGGAGCTGTGCCAATGTGCAGTATGAAAAAAAATATGGTGTTTTTTGAAAATGAAACCATGTAAACCTATTCTGGAGAAACACCTACATAAAATGATGAATCTGATAATGAGCACAATATGACCACTTTAAATAATTGTTTGATGCTGAAGGATTTTACATATATCTGAGAAAATTCTAATTGTGTGCCACTCCTCCATCCCACAACCCCACAGATCAGTCAAAGTAATTTTTCTTGCAGAACCAGAACTTTTACATTTGATACTTTAAGCACATTAGCCTGATAATGCTTTCACCAATGTGGGATTGCGAATGAAGCACTTTTATTTATAATAGAGTACCTTGACATTGTTGTATTGGTACTTTAACTTAAGTAAAGGATCTTAATACTTCTTCTGCCTCTGAAGGTTGGGGTGGTGGACGGCATGAAGATATCAGAGGAAAAATGAGATACCTGCATGAATATTATTGGACGTTACTAGTCAGCTAGTTGCCTAGCAGCTGATGAATGAGCCAATGATTGTGAAGCATGAATGAAGCCTGACTTCTGTGCTGGTTGAAATCTTATTATTATTATGTACATGATACATTTCTGTTTGACTTGGGTTGAAATTGATGAGATTCAAATTACGGTTCATTGTACTAATAATACAAACAGCCAACTCTGTGCAGAGCCAAAGCAGAGATGTTTGTTTGAATAGAGACCCCAAGAGAATTACTTCATGTGGTTCCAGGACACCTTTACTTTATCAGGTCCTTGGGGCAACACACACTCACACACACATGCGTGCTCTTACACAAACACCACAGTGTAGTTCATTAATCAAGCATAGCGTTAAAGCATGGTGTCCCATCTGAATTGATTATTGGCAGAGGGAAATGAAATAGTAGTATGTAAGCTGTTCTGGGCCCCTCCACTCTCATGCCATGTGTTTTAATGAGTGGGCTGAGGGCCGAGCTATCTTTGCCGCTATCCCCACAATGACCTATAGTGACTCACTCAGCACATGGCCTCCAGAAACCATTCATCTGAGCCATAAAGCTCCCTGTGTGACTGTGTTACTGCAGTCCCAAAGCTATCAAGAGAGATACTGTTTTTAAGGATGATGCTGCTGTTTCATTTTTATTCAGGCCTCAAAGTTTCATAGAGAAAAGAGAATAATGAGTTTGTTTGTTTTCTCATTGGCCTCCTCTCTTTTGTGACAATCAGACGGCGGGCTTCCAGGAGACTCTGACAGAGGTGGAGATCTTCGCTCTTATTGTAGGTTGTGTGTGCCATGACTTGGACCACAGGGGCACCAACAATGCTTTTCAGGCCAAGTAATTGTACCTGCTTTATCTCTCTGTCTCTGCCATACACCCACTCACACACATAAACATGCTCCCTCCTGCACACTGTTTATAGAGTATTTTCCCACCTGCAGCAGTCTGAGGTAGTCCATCCCAGATCAGCAAGAGTCAAGTGGCAAGTTGTGTAAGGCTTATATAAGGGTCTGCTCAACGACTGTTAACACTGCTGACTCTGAGCACATTTCGATCAGCAGCTAAAATCGCTATTAAATTGCGTGTTCTCACAAAGTTATTATAGTGACGTGAACCTGAAAACAAGATGAAAGAAAGACATAGTCGTGGGCTACTGCTGGTTTAAAGGAATTTGGCTTTTAAGACTTTTAAGTTCTCGAAATGGCAGTGCTGTGATGAATAAAAATAGTTTGAGTTTGTTTTAGAATTGTTCGTTATTTTGAGCTAAATGGTCTGAATTGAAATGACTGTTGACTCGGCTAGTGCTAAATTAGTTTAGGGTGACAGATGACAAAGGAGGTAATGAAGCTCTTGTAGCCAATAAGGCCGATTTTCCCAGGAAACACATATGAACACATCAAAATTGGAGCCTTTAGCTTACTGGCCATGGCAATGTGTTTTGTCTTCATCAGAGGGTGCACTGTAGCTATAGTTGAGGATGTATTGGAAAAAGAAATACAGTTTAAAAGCATTTATGATTTTGTTTGTTTTAGACAGCAACACGTGCTTCAAAAATATGCAAAAACATCTTAAAATCGCCACCTGTACCACGAACATGTAACAGTTTTCTAGTTTTCGTTCTGCGCTCCAACAATTTTAAGTAAGAATTTCAATGACTATAAGGTTCAAGTGCAGACTCTATGCTTAAATTTAGGGTGTTTATGTCCACAGCATAAAAACAGCATTGGATTAATATATTTTTTTGTACATAGTTCCCAAATTTAAAGCACAAGAACATTATTTTTAAAAGATGACCAAGACTTGTATTGCAGCTATCTTTACCCCTTGATTGTGTCAGTTTGTTTGCCTTCGTTCCACCTGTGTCTTTAAGATCATTGTCTAAAAACTGTACTGAGCAACGAAATCTGCAAAGCTCACCCAACATGTGATGTGAACACCCTCAAACAGCTAAAAGTCAGCACTTTTACCTCATAATCTCTGTTTCATTTAAAATCCAATGTACTGGAGTACAGAGCCAACACAATGAAAACTTATTACCATCCTAAGACTTTCTGACTCCGCAGTAATTCTAAGAGTGAATTCAAAGTGTATTTTTATAGTGGAAATAAAAACTAAACTTAACTTCAAAGAAAATAACACATTCAGTGATAAAATATCCTAAAAACTAATGTAATGTATCTCAAACTTTAAAACCCTCATGCCTCACCCTCAGTACACCAAGCTCACGAGTATTTTTTCTCCACATTAAACGATGATCATATTATATGTTGAACAGTTGAAGTTCAGCTGCACTTAAGGTTATGGCTCTCCTACTTCTTTTATTATTGAGCCATAAGCTGGCGACAGAGTGAAATGGTGAGGGAATTACAACAGAATACACCAGACTTTGTTTCTCAATATGTGTTGAATGCTGATTATGTTATCCCTCTTCTTGATCCCCGTGTGCGTTTGTGTGTGTGTGTGTGTCTGTGTCAGAACGGGCTCAGCACTTGCTCTGCTTTATGGGACCTCTGCTACACTGGAGCACCACCACTTCAACCATGCTGTTATGATCCTTCAGAGCGAGGTGCACTATGTCCCAATATCTGCTGCAATGCAGTTACAATGAAGGTTCTGCTAATGTCTCCCGCTGAATGTTGTATTCAACACATTCAATTACATGCCAGACCAATTCAAACACCATCTACAACTAAGTTCTAAACTCTGTAACACCCTTCCTCCCTTTGAGACACCATATATTTAAGGTTGTTTACTCCGCCGTGTCTTGGACTTTATTTGCCTACCCTCATTAATATTAAAGGGGTGGACAAATTAGTAGAAACACCTGTCAGAATAACAGAATACAATACAACAACACCACAAACTGCAGTCTCCAAAATGATCATCAGCACCTCTTTGAAACAGTTAAACTGAAACTGAACATTATAAATGTCATGAAAAGCAGGAAAAGCACAGGTGAAACTAATTTCATTAAATATGGTTCTATTCCAACAAGTGTAAGCCCAGTAAGCCATGACAGTGAGCCAGTGAGTTAACTTTTCCTGCTATGACATGCCAACATCTCTGCTGTTGTCCTGCAGGTAGAACGGTGAGTGGCAGAAGATTAATGTGATGTCCTTGAAGGGATAGTTCAGCATTTTGGAGAAACACACGTATTTGCTTTCTTGCAGAGAGTTAGCTGAGAAGATCGATACAACTCTCACTTGTGTATGGTAAGTGTAAGGCTGTAGCCAGCGGATGGTTATCTTAGCTTAGCATAAAGAATATAAACAGGGAGAAGCAGCTGGCCTGGTGCTGTCCATAGGTCCCAACACATCTTCTTTGCATAGAGTTGAGTCAAAACCTGGGACATCTGTGGCATTTTGCTGTGTGATGAAACTACACAGTGGCCTTTTATTGTGGCCAGCCTAAGGCACACCTGTGCAATACCCATGCTGTCTGATCAGCATCTTGATAAGCCATACCTGTGAGGTGGATGGATTATCTTGGCAAAGGAGAAGTGCTCACTAACACAGATTTTGACAGATTTGTGAACAATATTTGAGAGAAATAGGCCTTTTGTGTACATAGAGAAAGTCTTAGATCTTTGAGTTCAGCTCATGATGAATGGGGACAAAAACTAAAGTGTTACATTTATAATTTTGTTCAGTGTATATTTAACAGACAGATGTGAGAGTGGTGTTGATCTTCTCATCTAACTCTCAGCAAGAAAGTGAATAAAAGTACATCCAACAATGTCAAAATATTCCTTTGAAGTAATGTAACTTGTACCTAAGATACCGTGCCTGTATGTAAGCGAGTAACAAATAGGTCATGCCACCCTCAAATCAATGTAATTACAGAGGTGATAGATTTTGTGGTAACTGGTTGAGAGACACTTTTTACCAGGTGACTGGGTTTGCATGAAGTTGTAATTAAAGACGTTTTGATGGTGCAGCTGAGCTAAGCCCCTGGCTTAGCAGGGTATGTTCCAGTGGCTTCATTATCATCGTGCTGACAACACAGTAAGCTGACAAATGTTTGCTTGAAATATCATAATGGATTCTGTTGATACTGGGGTTGAACTACCGCTGAATCATTAGCATATAAATGAAAAGAGTGGCTAATTCAAGTAGAAGAGGAAGCTCACGATTTGATCCACCAGCCCGCACGACCAATTCATTTAAAATGTAAACTTTTAAACGTCACTCACTCCCTTTGTATCTATCAATTTCCTCTCGTCATTCTCACTTCCTATTTTACTCGCCTTTCTTCTTCATCCGCTCCAATTGTGACAGAATGAGAGAAGTGCTTTGTGCCTCTGTTGTTACGTACTTCAATATTTGATGGGAACACATGAGCTCATGAAGGGAATCACGGGCGCGCTGAGACTGTGTTCAGACCTGGATTCTCAGCGCTGAAAGGGAAAACCGTGGCCATCCAGTTTTGAAGCTCTTAGCTAATTTCTGCAGGTTATTGTCATCCTCTAATTCTGGTCCTAGATCTTATATTTTCTCCACAGATAGACCTCTACATCAGTTCAAACCATCCTCTAGAGCAGGTTGCCTAAGTGGTGAACAAATTTATAATACATGATGGGGAGAGGCTTGTTTTAATGATAGAAAGCCTCAAGTGAGAGATGTTGCTTACTGCTAGGGGCAGGAGGGAAGCTACTGGCTTCCCTCCTGCCCCTTCAGAGATCCATTTATGTTTATTACCATTACGTTTTAGGTGTGCAAAAAGGCCTTTTTAATGAAAGGATTTTTGACATCATCAGGAAAGCAAAACCAGGGAGAGTGGTTCACTTCCTTCTATATAACAGTTTACTCTATAGTGAGCAGTAAATTTAGATTCAGACACTTACAAATCATTGTCATTTTGCCTCATCGCAAACAGGCGTTGTGTTATTATTTTATAAACCTTCTTTATATATCTATTAAATGTGACACATTGCATTGTGGAATTGGTATCAGAAAGTAGTGTACTTGCCATAAACTCTTTTTGTCATTCCTTTGGTGGAATCTTTAAGGGCACTATGTAGTTAATAGAAGTAGAAAGTAAATATTAGGCTGTACTGGGTGCTTGCTGGCTCGCTGTCACATTGTCATGACTTACTGAGACACTTGAATTGAACAGAGCGATCGTTAATGTTAATAGTAACACGTGCTTTTCATTATTACTATTTGAAGTTTTTTCTTTTTGAGTATTTGAATCACTGAAAAAATGGAGATGTGAGCAACAATTTAGAGATCTTGAATCAGGCTTTATAGTTTACACTTTATACAAACCCTTTAACAACATTCAACAATGAAAATGTTTGTTTTTTTAACCTTTGCTTATCAAAGTACCAAAGACTGAATATTTTCACACTAGCACGTCTGTCAACAAATCCAGTGATCTGTGATAAGATCATTTGATTTATTTTAGGCTTTTTGTGTGCATTTGGTTAGACTTGTTTAGAAACACTTTATCATGTTTTCTCTGTGTGTGTCTCCACAGGGTCACAATATCTTCTCCAACCTGTCGTCCACAGAGTACAGTGACCTCATGCAGCTGCTGAAACAGTCGATTCTGGCAACAGACCTCACACTTTACTTTGAGTATGTTCTGCTAAACACTGCCCTGCTTATTAAACTATTAAATCTCCGCAGAGCTTGGCTGACTCCAGTGTACTAACTCATTTACAATGAAGCACAGTGAGTCTGTGTCTGTACAGAGGTTTACTATATAACTTTTAGGTGATACCGCCCCCTTGTGGATTTGATGTAATTTACACCTGCATATACTGTTGTCTTGCTTCCCTTAAGAAACAGGAACACTTTCTTTGAGCTGGTCAACAAAGGAGAGTACAACTGGAATGTGAAGGCTCATAGAGACATGTGCAGGTAATGCCCTGCACACAGAAAAATGCTGTCTTTGAATCCCTGGAAACCTTTAAAATCATAAATACTAAATCCATCTCATTCCTCTCAGATCCATGATGATGACAGCGTGTGATCTTGGTGCTGTCACTAAACCTTGGGAAATATCACGCAAGGTGAGAAATACAGGATGAACTCTCTTCATGTGTTACAAAACCATCCACCTAGAGCTGAAACAATTGGCTAATTAATTGATAGCTGATTGACAGAAAAAGAATCAGCAACTATTTTGATAATAAATTAATTGTTTTAAGTCCTTTTTCAAGCAAAAATGACAAACATTTCCTAATTCCTGCATCTACATTGTAGCGATTTTCTGCTTGTCCTTACCTTATGTGATTGTAAACTAAGTATCTTCAGGTTTTTGGGATGTTGGTCAGACAAATAAAGCAATTTGATTTCATCACCTTAAGCTTTAGGAAATTGTAAAAATAATTGGCACATTAATCCGTAGTGGATAATCATTAGTTGCAACCCTACATTTTTCTTTTCTTTTATTCCAGGTGGCAGAGCTGGTGACCAGTGAGTTCTTTGAGCAGGGCGACAGAGAGAGATCGGAGCTGAAGCTCACGCCCTCAGTGAGTACATGGAAGCATCTCTGTTTCACTTCTGTGACCTCCATGAGCCGGTGATGCTGAAGATACATTTTCTCCACGGTTCCAAAAACATACTGACTGTGTAGGAAACACGAGAGCTTGCGTGTCGTAGTGTGGGGAAAAGTGAATTGTCAGCTCGACCGCTCCTCTGCCTCGCTGCTGTGCCAAGATCAAACTGTGGATCATTCTTAAAAAAAAAACTCCTCCTACACAGGATTCAAAGCAAACCCTGACCTTTCTATTCATTCAGCTGTAAACACAAGGCATTCTGTATTGTATTGTGTATTGGAGCTCAACTAGCCTTGACTGGCTGATAGTTGAGATGATAAATTGTCTCATACAGATGTAAAAACAAAAAATAAGAGAGTAATGAAAAGACTTTGGTCCTAACGAAGATGTTGTCTTAATTCATAATGTATTCATACTGTCCTCAAAGCCACAGCACCACATCAGAGGGGTACTGTGTGTTTGATTGAGGAGCTTTGAAGACTAAACTGCGTTGCAAGTTCTTAAAGGGGAAAAACCAACAGCTTTCTGTGTGCAATTAATGGCTGTTGACTAATCGAGCCAGGCCACATTGCCTCCACTCTGAAATAACTAATGCAGTAGCCTCAGGTCTGCCGCGTGTGTCAAACCTTTACCGCTCTGTGTGTGGGTGTTGAAAATTAAATATTAACTTCCAAGTCGTAGCCCAGTAACTATCTCTGAAGCACAGCCTCATTGGAGCCTCTTAAGTTCAGGCTGCAGAAGAATGAGGTAGAAAAGAAAATGAAACGTGAAATAAACGCAGTTGTCTTGAGAGCTGAGAAGAGAATTATCTCTGACTAAAGCAGTAACAGCAGCACTTTAGGGACTGCGGAGAAAGCCTGACCTATAGTAGCCTTACAGTAAGCAGAATCACATTTTTTTGTTTCTCCACTGTGAGCACAAATGTAGGTGTGAATGAATTCTAACTTTTGCTGTTTCAGGCCATCTTTGATCGAAACAGGAAGGATGAGTTGCCGGGGCTTCAGCTGGAGTGGATTGATGGAATTTGTGCTCCGCTGTATGAGGTAACGCTCGAAGCTTCGCCGCTCTCTGGCCTTCATTGTGTTGCGCTTGTCACACACACACACACACACACACACACACACCCGCCTCTGACATCAGTATTCGCTGTCCTTCCTCAGCTATTGTCCCCCACTGACGCCATCAATGAAACTGTCACTAACAGCTATTCAGCTTTCTTTGCAGTGGCAGATTTCACTCTGAAAGAGAAATGCCTTTTTTTCTCCTTCTTTTTGTTGAAAGCTCTGACACAACTTCAAGGTTGCATCCTGTTCTTTTGAGAACAGCAGAATGAGTGTGCACTTTCTGACTGTGAGGAAAAGCTCAGAGGCAGTGGAGTGTGTGAATAGAGCTGTGATGGTAGTCGGGTTAAGTCCCCTCAGTAAGACAGTGTGCTTTGGGCTTTATTGCACAGTGATAAAATAAGCAAGGGCTGACTCTTGACAGTTTGGCTAACACGCGGATAGAGAGGCTGATTTTTATTTTAAATGTTAGGGTAAGAGTTAGAGCTAGTGCTTATCTTTCAGGAAATTCATGGAAATCTATACTGTGTCCTCGCCTGTATAGTAATCTGTGTGCGTGTGTTTCTGAGTGACGTCAAGAGAGACTCACCTGGCCCTCCCACTGTCGGCAGCAGCGGCTGTGTGGGAGAAAGACGCAGGCTGACTTACTGAGGAGATCAGGTCTGTTAAGAGATGAGGCGTGTTGAGGTAAACTCATGAAAGCAAACAAATCAGACGGAGCAGTTGTGAAAGGAGTCAAGGATAAAATAGTTTATTCTTACAGCACCGGGTGATTTTCTGCTGCTTTTGTGCTGTTAAACTGTAAAGCAAGACCTCCTTCCTTTTTACTGTCATATTAAACACATTACTCTTAGTCATCGTGAGTAGACAACAAACAATAGATCATCTTCACATCTATTGAATTATCCCAGGATCAGTGTTGAAAGTTAGAGCAGACTAATCTTCTGGTTTCCCCATTGTTACTGGCGTGTGTATTGTTGATAAAAAAGCATCAAAGCGGCATGTGTTGTCTGCCTAGGGTGTTGGGGGTGGGGGTGGGGGGTCTCAACACTGCCTCATATACAGGCTGATGTTTGGAGAATGCAGATATGGAGCTCACGATCATGCTGCTGCCAATTAAATTTGCAAGGGGGAGAACAGAGGAAGTACAGAGGCAGCAGGGTTTTTGTCCGTGGGCGGAAGAGATCTCGTTCTTGATCTTGCTGATCTCCTTCTCCTGGTGGTGGCTCACTACTTTGTGGAATATTAATCCCCCATTATATAACCTTCCATCTTTCTACCCCACCACATGACAGTCTGTCTGTTCTTCTTCTTCTGAGTCTACCTCAGTGGAATAATGATGACAGTGTCCCACGGTGGATTTATACTGCGGAGAAGGAGAGAAATTGTTCTCCATTAGACAATGATCTTCTTTTAACTCACAGATGAGACAAATCCATAAACATGAAAGCAGTCAATGCATTCGGTTTTCTGTAGTTTTTGAAAAGTACAGCTGTATGTAGGCCACATGTCATCACAGTTGATTTTTTTTTTTCTTCACAATCAACACACACTTATTTAGCTCATCAGACTCTGCAACAATCATTTTCATGCAGATAACTTTCACCATGAATTGTTTGGTCTATGAAATAAATATAGAACTTCACTTCTTTATCCATAAAAGGACCTCGTTCTGGTCACATACAACGTGGAGGTTATTAAATTTGTTTATTTCGAATATATATGTAAGACAGAAACATCCAACAAGAAATAGTAATTAAAACAAATCAAAATGACAGACTTGCAATGAATTAGATAAAATATCACTGTTATTGTTAATTATTGAACTGTTAAATGACATAATTTTGTGTACAAGATAAAAAAAAAACTGAAATAAAGCATCTAAAAAATAATAACAACAATAAATACACCAGTCAGAATAGTGGCAAATTCTAATTTACTAAAGCCAAACTTGATGTCTTCAAATAGCTTGCTTTGTCCGATCAACAGTCCAAAACCCCCAAATTATTGATTTATAAACACAAAAAAAGCAGTAGATACCTCTGTTTGAG
The DNA here is from genome assembly GCF_021292245.1 of Micropterus dolomieu. Lineage (NCBI taxonomy): Eukaryota > Metazoa > Chordata > Actinopteri > Centrarchiformes > Centrarchidae > Micropterus > Micropterus dolomieu. Next base: position 14,292,325 of record NC_060156.1, on the reverse strand, counting down.
AAGCTGGAACCAGTTAAAATGTTTGGCCAAAAGTACATAACTTGTTATTCCATTATCAAAATAGCTGCTGATTAATTAATTAAATGAATTAATTTTCTGTTGATTCAGTTAATCAACGTATACTTCAGCGCCACATCGCCATATACAGTACACATGCACACATATAAAGCCAAATACATAACTGAGGCAGTCCGACTCCGTAAACAGCCATTGACTGTATCTCAAATCACGAAAATGGAAATCCATATTGTCTCCAAGGTCGCCTTGGCATCACAGGTAGACAGCTTCATAATTAGCGGCACACATATTCCAGCAATTACAATATTATGAATTATTGAGTCACACGCAGCTTTTCAAAACACCCTTCAGGACCCACTATGAAATCCTAATGAACAAAAGTGGGCAGACAGCTGTTTTTTTTAAACAAAGAAAATAGTCTTGATGTCTGAACTTGGTCACGTTATAGAGCTTTGCCCCATTCGACCACCCACACAAGTGTTCATATGAATTAGTGAATACACCCTCTGAATATAAATGCATCTCCAATCGCCCGCTTGCATTTAAAGTTCAGTTAATTGGCAGCCGTGCTTAGCTGTGTTTTCCCCAAGTGTAACAACAGATTTGATTTCCCTTTCATACATACAATCCCTAGTGTAGGTGTACTCAGTTACCTACCTATTTATTTCATTCATTTTTATAATGGCTACCCATTCAACTCCCATATATGTGTGTGTGAATAAATGTCATTTTCATTGTTTTGTATGTGGGACCCATGCCCACATGTTATATTTCCATATGAAATGAGGTTATGGAAACAATAACTAATTACAGACTGCCCTGGAAATCCAATACACACAGCATGGGGAACAAAATCTCCTCGTCTCTCAGGTAATTTATTAAAATGGCGGATGGCAGCTTTGTCTACACTGCCACTTACAGTTCAACACAAAGGTAACTTATCACAGTCATACATGTGTTTCTAATCTTTAAAGAGCAGCCATTTCACTGCCTTAAACTATCACACTGCTGGATGTTGCTGTTATTGTAGCAGGGTGTTCTCTGTATTGTTTCATTTGTTTTGCCCATATAGTGCATTCAATGAATAATGTGCTGCTTTTCTAGCCCCAGTCTGTTCCTCTCATGTATTATCGCTACATTGTAGTCACAGAGCAAAGGACAAAAATAAACACCCGTCGATCTTTGAAAAACGCAGGAGGTCGTTTCAACCAAACTCCATATATTGATGGTATTTCCATACTCCTCAATGACTCTAACCGTCTGAATGGAAAATGATTCTGTTTGATGCATGATAAAGATTTTTAACCCCTTTCTTAAGTTGCAACTCTATTTCTTAATCCAGGTAGCTGGACGTGATATTATACAAAACAGGCAAAATATTAACATGGTATTTTGTATGAAAATATAAAATATTTTGAAAAAACATCAAGACTTCTTCCCTAAGCTGTCTGAGGCAAAGATCAAAGCCGGCATATAAATACGGGTATATGTTTGTTATTTTCTGACTTTATATAAGACACAAATTTGCCCATTTTCTCGTTGGAAAGTACAGCCTCACAGAGCTGCCAGGTATTTTTATGAAACACAAATGCTGAGCGGTGTGTTCTGATATCAGTGAAATTGTAACACATGAGGGGCACAAACCGGGGCCTCTGCTTTTCATGATGATGGTATTTCTCCCCCCCCCCCCTCTAGACTCTGGTCAAGTTGAATCCCAAACTTCAGCCGATGCTTGACATGATCAAAGCCAACAGGGCCAAATGGGAGGAACTGAACAAGAAGAGACAACGTGGCCAGAGTGTTTCTCCACCCGCAAGCCCCTGCAGTGGCGACAGCACAGAAACAAGTGGCTATGCTGTGGCCAAAACGGGCTGCCCACCCTGCTGTAGCGGCGATGCTGATGGCACACCATCTAGACCTTTTAGTTAGCTTCTGATGCCATCTCTGAGCTGATCTCTTAGGCTTATTTCCTCTTACATGCAGCCTGCAACAGAGGCAGTGCAGTGCATGCAGAGGGTCTTGGGCTCTGCTCCTCTTCGCTTTTGCTACTAGAGATGAGCTTTAGACTTGAGTGCGGCGCAATCATACAGGTTTTTCTGCTCCCTTCAGTCTTCCTGTGCTGAGGGCTGACAGAACTGTGTTTGGCAAGCTTGTCGGAGCAGCTACAAATCAGCTATGTCAGAAAGGAAACTCAAACCACTGTGTCAACATGTCAACCAGTGAGTTAACACTGACTATTCTGGGCAGTGCACAGATTTTCAGCACAAGGCATGGAGAATATACGAGAGGAATGTTCGTTGCTGTGGTTCGTTTTGCTCTTGGTAACGTTACCTCCTCGTTGCTCGCATTTTGTCCGGGGTAACAGAGATATTTTTTGTAAATCTGTACATACGCTTTTGGGTTATTAATAAGTGCTGTTTAAAAACAACCTGTACACACTGGATTGTGATGTGGCTGTAGAGTTTCTGAATTAAAAGGGGTGCAGGAACAGCAGGACCTGTGACATTGCTTGCAATGCAAATTGAGTGCCCCGCTCCTACCCTTCCTGTGCCTTGTTTTCAAATTCTAATGAAAAATGCATGGCCTCCTCATTCTTAGAAAGTCAGGAAATCCATGTTAACCATGACATGTTTTTGCCATAATTTGTAAAACCAATGACTGCAGTTATGTCTTGACCCCAAGCATTAACATTACATATAAAAAATAACTATTTTGCTCAGTTTTATATATGCAGGATCTCACTTGTCACACACACACACACACACAATGTGCCTTGATGACGTTGTTCTGATATCACAATCATTTCTGAAGAAAAGGTCCTTTCATCTACTGATGTATCACTAACCGCTGAAACATAAAGCAATGTAATGTTATTTAATATCAACTCCTCACTAAACTACATTTAAAATAATAGTTTAGAATAATAGAAATTACACTTACTTGTGTTCTGGCGAAAAGTTAGATGATGAGACCACTCTCACATCTGTCTTATAAATATAAGGCTGACAGTTAGCTTAGCTTAGCACAAAGACTGGCAACAGGGGGAAACAGCTAGCCTGAGTCCGTCTAAAGGTAATTTGCCAACTAGCACATCTACAGCTCATTAATTCAAACATTATAATGACTTTATAATAAAGTCTGTTTAATCTGAACAAAAACCTACGTGTACTGTTGTGTCAGACTATTCCTCAGCTAGAAAGACCGGTAACTTTCTACCGTTTCGATGTTAGCCAGGAAACCCCCCCCCCCCCCCCCCCAAAAAAAAACACCAAATTGCCTTTTACCTCTTTGGTTTTTGTACGGATAAGATAAATGGGATATAACTTGTTAGTCTGTGAACTTAAGAGGTGTTGGTTACCTTTGGATAGATTCATGCTAGACGTTTCCCTATGTCCTGTCTTGTGCTAAGTTACGCTAACCAGCGCCTGGCTGTAGCTTTATTTAAAGGTGCCATAGAATGGAAAACTGTATTTACCTTGGTATAATTAAATTTAAAAAAAAGTTCAGGACATGGAACTGACATACCGTGAGTCTCAGTCATATAACGTTAGTTTCTTCCTTCATATGTAACTCTTGCACATGCAGAAGACCCCGGAAAAACGGGCGAATGCCACTAAATGCCAGATGTGACATATCATGTGGGATCAATAATATTAACGCCCCCAAAATTTACATATACCATCCGACATTACAGAGAAGCGGTCATATGAGCTCATTGAGCTACAGCTGGATCTCGTTCAGAATGTCTCAGAGAAAAGTGCTTTTATGGTTATGAAGAAAAGGTAAATATTTTCTGGTTTTCCCTCTGATGTCCTCTGGCTGCTCTGCCTCAACTCTGTGATTTATTAAGTTTCTTGATGGACAGATAGCTTTACTTGTTGCTAAGACTAGAGTAACCGCTAGGTGCTGCTAACGGTAGCTACTGTTATCAGCTGGCTCTGAATCAGCGGTCCTGAGCTTAGTACTAATGTTTGACCCCGGAGCACAAAGCTTCCAGAAACATAAATAGGATGGCTAGCTGCACAGCTAACTGAATAGCTATCAGCAGCTGCTGATAGCAGTAGTTAGTGGCTAAAGTAACTCGTAACATACAAACTCCTTACATCACCAAAAGTGGAGGCAGAGCAGCTGGAGGACATCAGAGGGAACAGAAAATATTTCCACCATCAACTGTAATCCAGTTTTACCGAAACCAGTGAAGAAAGTTATAAAGTTCTTTGTCCAGTACTGTACTGTAATCAGTGAGGCCTAGCATCATATAACAGGCCTTGATTCGCTGTTTAGCTATGCCCCGCCCCTCTGCTGTGCTTGTAGAAGTTGGCCAATCAGAAGCAAGTGGGCTTTCAGGGAGGGTGGCCTTAAAGAGACAGGAGCTAAAACAGAGTGTGGTGGAGGGTGAGGAGGTGTTTTTGAACATTAAATTATGTAACAGTTAAACATTTTCTAGTAGAAACCCTAAATACAAGTATGAACCTGCAAATAAGTATTGTACGGCACCTTTTAAGGGAAAAATACGAGTGTTATCCTCTGATCTACCTTGCCGCCAGACAGCAAATGAGCATATTTCCTAAAATTTTGGCCTTTTCTCAAAGCTCACAAATGCTACTCAAACAACTTTTACAATCTCCAAAAGAAGACTGAGACACTGAAACTTACAGTACTGAAGTGCCCATGCAGTCACAAGCTGTTATTATAAGCATTATGTTTTTGGGTGGGGGGAGGTGGGGGGGGCGGCATCCTTATGAATTGTGTTGTAGATTTGTTAATTGGAGTTTAAAATGTGACTGTGCACATTGTGTGGCATGGATCTGTGTGCTCTACTGTATTTTAAATGAAGAGCTGAATTGAAGTCGACTAGATTTTTTTTTTTTTAATTGCATGTTTTATGCAGTATTAAATTCAACCACTTGCTAAGGATGTAGCAAACGTGAGCCAACAAATACCTCGTATTTTGTCATTATCTCATCGGAAATGCATGATTTAAATTCTATTGCATCATGTTATGTGAATTATGAATATTGCTGTTCTATTTTTCTATTAGGTCTCCAAATGTGGCCAACTTCTACTTTTTTGCAATGTATCCTGCTTCTTGTATTTCTTCTTTCCTCTCCCAGTTTAGGTTCATTTACAGCAGGCTAAACTGAAAGAAATGTAAGGCATGAAAAGGCAAATGTGCAATGTTTCTTTTCAGAGTTTAAATAAAAATATGCTGCTACACGTCTTCTGGTTTATTCTGACACAAAAGTACACTTTTCGAACACTGTACTCGAGTACAAACTTGAGATACTTCTACTTTATTTCCATTTAATGTTACTCTGAACTTATAGTCCAATAAAGTTTAGAGGGAAATATTGTACGTCTTACTCCACCACAAAATATAATGAATTGTTATAGATTAAACTACCCAACAGTAGATCAGATTGTTAAAATTAGCCCCACCTCTACGATAGTAAAATGCTTCTTACACTTAATTGCATTAGTAATAACATTCTAATAATATAATAATGGAAAAGCACTCTCAGGTACCATTTTTTCTGCATTTGAAGTACTTTTACTTTATATTTCACTAATAATACATACATACCTTTATTTAAGTGACACTTTAAATGCAGGACATGTAATGGACTATGTCTATATTCCAGTATTGCTACCCTTACTTCAGTAAATACCTTCACCATGTATTCAGCCTCACAGTATTGTACAGTATTTCTCCCAATGCAGTGCTGACCTCATGTGGACAAATGTATTTTTACACATGGAATATGTCTCAATGAAATACTGCAGGAATACACACATCTCTTTGAGATAAAACTAATGAATAGAAATGATGCAGTCTTGTTAGATTCATCTGTCATTCTGACAATTACATTGATCAGAAAGAAAGTCTCAGCATAAAACTAGTGTGATATAGCTGCAGTGTATTTCATTGTCCTAGGCTGAGCTCTATTGCTGTTGATAGGTGGCGGTGATGTCATTAACCAGAGTGTGGGAGGCTGCGTGGGTGAAGATGACTCCCAAATGAGACTGAATGTAGAATTTTTTTTCCTGTCAGGGAGCAAAAGGTAGACTCTGTTAAACCGATATGTACTGGATTACCTTGAGCTCAGTGTGGCACAGGTAGAGGAAGAGCAAAACAAAACAAAATCCTGCTCCTATTGACCCTCCTGGCGCTGTCTTGAAAGCAGAAACAAAGGCGATGATGTATGAGTTGATGCAGATGATTTCTGTTGTATTTGACAAAAGAAAAAACAACTGGGATGTTTTAGTTCAATTTATTGCACAAATAGCATTGACAAAATGTACTTGTTGGCTGTTATAATGGTGTTAAGAGAAGAGGAAAATAACAAGAAAAAAAAGGTATATCCATAACATTTACAAGCTCTCACACGTTTTTTGACAGAGGTAAAATGTCACATGATGGGTCCCTAATAAGTCCTCTTATTTGGGGAAAATGTTAATTAAAAGGACATGGTGGTCCAGGAAAATGTGACGCACAGATCAGAAGGAGAAAAAAATGCAAGATTCCTCAGAAAATAGCTCTTTTTAAGCTTAACTTTTCTTCAGAAGCGATGGTTAACAGTGACAAATAGTACAAGTTTGGTATCTAATTGTAGTACATTACAGTATCCATTCAAAAAACCTTTACACAGTACATATACACTAATGAGGGAAACTACTTCCGAATGAATTTCTTTAACAACAATTATATGGAGCAGAAATAATTTAAGAGGGTCTCAAACGTCAGAAACATAAAGTTAGATAGATAGATAGATAGATATAAATCTATATCTCTATAAAATCTATCTATCTATCTATCTATCTATCTATCTATAAAAAAGCTATAAAGTTGTAGCATTTAACAGTCACAAATGTCTACAGCTCTCAGAAGGGTTATCTTTGCATATGCTGATAAAAAAAATGCAAAATTAGCTGTGTATGAAGTTACTAAATGTGCGTGAAGGTTGTGGGTTACACAGTCAAACACATGTTTACAGTATGTTTGCATGATCTGATGAGTCTTTGGTACGATGTGAGCACCGGGATCCATAGGCCTAAAAATTTGAATACGCGGTCACACTGAAGCAGGAGGCATGATCAGAAAAAATAAACACACACACAGAGTCCAGAAAAAGTTTCTTATGGCAATAGGTCAGTACAACAAAAGTCATGAGGGTGAAGAAGATGAACTAGAGACACAGAAAACATCATGTCCAAGTTAATTTTTCTCCACAAAGGGACTCAATGCACACCAGCTGCGTGTATAGTAGGAGTAGGGGACGGCAGACAAAAGCTTTAGAAAGGCACAGAGCTTTAGAAAGCGCATTCATCTTGAACTTACCACTAAAGGAGTGCCATACACACACACACACACACACACACACACACACACACACACACACAGGAAAAGTAAAAAAACACAGATGACTTAACCATGTTGGCAAGGTTAATAAGAAATGGTTAGACATAAGCAAATATGACAAAAATCAAGGTTTTGTTGCATCATGTCTAGTTGCATCGTGGCTGTAGAGGTCATGACCCAACAGCAAAAGTCAGTGTCACCATGAATGACAATGATTGTTACAGCATACTAAATGCAATATAATGTAAAAGAAAAGGTTTAGGTGAATCAATAAATGGCACCGAATGACACTTTAGATGAAAGACAAGATTCGCTGTTCGTTTTTTAAATTCATAGTATCTATTAATCCAAAATGCACAGGGTGCTTTTAGAAAAAGTGGTGAAGTAAAGATGGACAGGAACGGGAAATTAAAGGAGGTTCCTGTTGCCGAAGATGTTATTGGGGTCCACATAGTCCTTGACAGACTTGAGCATCCCCATGCCGACATTGGAGACGGTCTCTCTCATCCACTCCTTCCGAAGTTTCCCCACTGAATGACAGGAGAGAGAAAATAAATAAATAAATAAACTCAAAGAAGAGGACCGAGGGGGAGAAATAGAGGAATCGGCACGGCTGATTGCTCAGCAGGCTGCTGGGAGCCAATCAATCTTGTGAGAGTGAGTGAATAAACAGAGGGTGATAAATGCTTTTATTCAGAGAGGAGAAATGTTTTGCATGGCATGATTTATGGAGCTCAGCAGACTATCAAACTCATTAGGCTCTGTGTGTTCCCAGAGGAGGGGCCGGCTGGCGGCTGTAGCGGGCCGTCCCCGGCTCCCTCACTCTTTGAGCCACCACTCCCCTCCATTTCCCTCCCTCCAGAGTCACTGGAGCATTTTCTCTGTGTGTGTTTCTGTCTCATTGTGCACACGAGCGCGCTCCTCCAGCTGACCCGCGAGGCTGTTGTGCTTGCTTGTCCTGAATGCCGCTCTGCACCCTCTGACACTGGCCTGATCACCAACAGGGTGCCAAAACCAACCACGGAGCACCACACAATGGTCCTCTGTCAGCGGGACTTTGGCTTTCAGCCGCTCTTCACCCTCCCTCCTCCTCCTACTCCAAACCCCTAACCTGAGGAGCGAGAGCGGCTGTGGCACGAAGCCTAGTGAGGGTGCCCATTGCTTCACCAGCTGTCCAGTCCGACATACTCCACAGCTTCTGTACCCGACAGGTTCTTAGCGGAGATTCTGGAGCCAGCGAGTGGTCTGTTGACTGCGGAGGACGGAGAAAACCTCACTCGAGAGCCAAACTCTAGTTAGGGAACTTGAAATAAAATAAAAACGTTTTAACCCCAGACACAATGAAGACCAACTTTGAGCTTTCACATTTTCTATAGATGCTGAGGATTTGAATTCAACATTTTTGTTGTTTGGCATTTTGCTTTTATTCGATAGTGGAGATAGAAGAGACAGACAAAAAATGAGGGGTGGGCAGGGGGAGTGACATCCAATGAAACTCCTGCCCGAGCTAAGCAGGCAACGGCCCCAAAAACCCTAAGAGCCCCAAAAGCCTCAGGCTCACCGTTAATAAATTACAAATTTGTTAAAGTATTTGAACCACTAAGGTACAATATCAACTGACGTGGACCTCCCAGTATTAGCTTATTGTGTGGCCCGGTTGTGTTCACATTGGTATATATTCCTAAATAAATTGGATGTTTAATAAATTTACCACAATATAAGTCCAACTGCTAATGTTTGCCCCAGCACCACCTAAAAGGCTAATCCTGTAATGTTTAGCAGAGTCTAATTAGCCAATTAAGGAAAAGAAAAATAATGAATCAATCGTCAATTGTCAAAAAAGCCAAAACCTCTCTGGTTCCAGTTTCTCTCAAAAAAATAAATGATAAGAATGAAAACCACTGTTAATAGTTGCAGCTTTAGGAAATCAGTTTAGAAACAATAACTAGTCATTATCAGAAGATTTTATTAAATAAGGCAAAGAGCCTTAATCAAAGGACTTGAGGTTGGCAACAACCAACAGAAATTAACATAAAATATGTCAGATCTGAGCTGGGTAAATGTTAACTTTTGGAGGTCATGCCAACTTCAAAGAAACACATGATATCTATATTCCAAATCTCAAAAAGATAAATTTGAGAACAGAGCGGCAGAGAACAGGTGCTTCTCGCTGAGTAAACACTTGAAACCAGCAGTCTAATCATTTCAGATTAGATACAGAGGCCTGAAAATAGGTAAGGTGTATGATGGGAGTCTTCACACGCCTTCCCTTCCCTCTCTACACGCCTCTCCTTGCATCACTAGCAGGAGAGCTCCAGTGTTAATAGGGCATGTTGAGAGAGCGGGCCGCCCTGATGCATTGGTGCGCCCTGTTATCAGAGTCCAGCCAGGAAACCCAGATGGGGATCAGCCATGAGGCTGGTGAGGCCCATCTCTTGACAAAACAGGGCAGACAGCGGGGTCACCAGGGACTCTGATACCACACGCACCTCCAGATGGTGACAGAGGGACCAATCAGATGCTACCCAATAACTAAGAAAGTACCCTGCTCTTCCCAACCTCGTCCTCCTTCAGTCCTTCCTCCTTGTTCCACCTCCGTCCCTCCCTCCTCTCAGGAAAAGGAGAGAAAACAGAAGGTGCTGGGACTGCATCATTGCCTCCATCACTGTGATAATTTACACATCTATCTTGTCATATTCTCTCTTTTTTGCTTGCTATTGCAATCAATCTCTCCAGGCTTGGTCTGTGCAGCTGAGACATGCAAAGAAGTGCAGGTAGTTATTTCAGAAATGACAGATTTATTTTTTTTGTCATATTTTTCTTGTGTGAAAAAGCGCCGGGGCAAAGGCAAGAGGGGGGATTCACTAAATCAGGTCATTTTTCTATCTTTTTTCTATCCAGTTGGCAAGGCTAGTGAGATGGGAGCTTTGCAGGGCCACAGGGTGAGGATGCTGGGCACCCCAGGGTGGCCCTTATACAGAGGAGACTATAGAGGCCAGGGTGAGCCTCAACCCCTCGACACGCTGCTCTCACTCCTGTGGGGCTGCTCTGACAAATGGGGGTCAGGACATGGAAGACAGGGTAAGGTAGTGGCCCTGTGCTCCTGTGATATGGCCGAGCCGGAGTATTGGCTGAGAACCCACGGTGCAGGGCTGATAGATGGATGGCTCTCCTGGTGATGGATGTTCAACAACTCTTCACCGCTGTGACACTGGTGACCTAGTTAAAGAGGACATTTTCTCCCAGTGTTCTCAAAACCAGCGAATAATCAAACATATAACTGAGCTTTTGCCTTTAAGTAAGTGTGATAAATCTGGCTCCATCCAAAGTTAAAATTGTCAGTATTTCTGTGGGCAGCAGTCAACACATGGTGTGAGCTGAGTATTATGTCCTGCAGAGAAACAGGTACAGCACTCTACACGCCCAGATTCACTTACCTACGCCCACGCGGCCCAACACTGACCTGCTGTAAATACAGGGCCACAAAAATGTATATTTCCTGTGGTGCCCTCCCACCTCACCATCCTTGACTACATCTGTTTTGTTTGATACACAAAACCCAGTGAAACTAGCTCCATTTGTCAAACGCTGATTGTGGGCAGACAAACCGGTCTGTCTGCGCCCAGATAGCGAGCCCCACTGTTATTAATCACAATTACAGAGTGGGCCTCGCACGCAGGAGCTGCATCAATATCCCCTCCTCTCCCCCCTGTCACCTCCCCGTGCTGCTCGGGGTGGCTGGGCCACCGTTTGGAGGTCAGTATACAGCCAGCGATAACGGCGGCATCATTTACCCCAGCCGGCCGCCTCCTTTTTATTAGCAATCTTTTAATTTTGAACCCGTCCCCGCCTTCAGGAAAAATTGCCATTTAATATCACAGCTGATTCACTGCATACTGTTTTTGACAGGTGTGATGAATAGCCTGAAGTGATGTATGAAAACAGCGAGGCGGATGGCAATATAGATAAGGCAGCCATTTCGGTTAGCCCTGATGGGGCCCAGAGAGTTGTTTTGCCGCCCTCCCCTGCTCACGTTTCATTTGGTCACTGCTGAAAATGAACAAATAGCTGAGTCCGAGCCATTCGTCTGAGCCACAGGAACATCTTTTGGACACGAGGGAAGCAATCAAAGATCTCTGACCAAATGCACATTTACGGCACGACTGGCCGCCTGCTCACTAGCATGGAAGAGCTAACTGGGAAAGCTCACCATGCTGTCTTTGCCACTCAGTGCAACCTTTTCCCATAAATTATAATCTAGGAGACAGTGTGAATATCATGAATTATGTGCACCTGTTTAGTACATGTTTGCAAAAACAGACCCAATATTTTTTTGTATGAATTTTTCAGGTTGTAGTACCTCCATGGTGATGTGACAAGCTCCCTCCATTGGCAAGGATCTCATCTCTAGCTGCATGCTGGGAAATACAAAAATAAAACCACATTCAGTCATACTATATAATACTTTATTCTGACATTCACTCTCTGGGGTGCTGGAGATGTAATTAGGATCTATGAAAAGACTGTACTAAGCCATAATGTTGATAAAAATCAAACTGGTCGTACCTCCACTTGTTCATACACATGTATTGGATCACTGAGTCCCCTATAGTTGAAGGCAAAGTAAAAGTAGACACATGCACCAGCGTCGTACGTCTGAGTCACCCTGTAAGAAACAGGTAAGAGTTGTGTTTAAACAAAAATATTCCTTAATGTTTCCCCTTCAGCTGTGAATTTACATAAAAACAGAGAACAGTGTTTTGTCAAGGAGCACCATTTTCATACAACAAATGCATTTTTTCCCCCATCATAATCTGAACACAAAGTAAAATGGGAGGTTTGGTTTTCCCCTGTGAACCCCTGACCTCATTTCCATTCATGGTTTCCAGAAAGCGGAGGCAGCTTGGAAGCTTTGTCACCTTTAAAAACATAACATTATCAGCCCTTAAATGGCTATCAAATGCTTTTACTGAATCATCTAAGCCATTAGTCTCTTTGATGCGGGACAGAAAATTGACCAGTTTGTTTGTTTTACACAGAGCTAAATATCCTTACTGTTCACGTGACTGCTCCTAGATAAAATGCAACTTTGATTCTCCCATCAGTAACATGTTTAACAACCACTTTGTTACAAATAAAATGATCTACAGATTGCCCGTTCTCTCTCTGGCTTCGTTTCCCTGCGGAGGAGCAGGGTGCAGAGCCCTTGTTCATTTGACATGGCCCATCACCTGGCACACTGACTGTTCTAGAGGTTAAATGGACAAATCAATCATGTGACAGACTGCAGCCGGGGAAATGAATGGCTGCAGCATAATCAGGCTGAGGCCTAATCTGTCCGCAATCGGCAAGCAGAAGCCTGGTGCTTCTCAACCAGCTTGTGTGGCTCTTGGTAACTCACCAGGGGTCGGGTGTAGGACTGGGTATGTGACCTGAATACCTTTTTTTTTTTTTTTTTTTTTTAAATGTATAGATGATATACCAAAAGTTGGCAATGAATGTCTGATCAGATTCAATCCAATAAATTATTGGCCACTATTTATTCCTGTTTGAGTAAAGTTTGCTAAAAACTACAGTGCTCAGCTGGTTTACAAAGTTACTTTGCCTTTTTTTTTTTTTTTAAACAATAAAAGAACATATTTGTGACCCATTTTTAGAGATTTTTGTTTTCAGTATTAACACAGATAGGGTAGGGAAGCAAGAAAGTATCAAAAGACATTGGTTTTGGTCTCTTCATGGGATATGGTGACTTTGGGTTCTTTTGTTAAATGAAAAAAGTAGAAATTTGTAGAAAAAATGTTAATACTTGTTGTTTGGTTTTACTGTTTTTGTTCAGAAACTTAGCAAATTGTATCTGCATTTGTCTGTTGTTGTTGGTGGTTTTAAATGATATCCAGCCCTAATCTGGACCTATATGCATTAAGACTGTCATTTGCAAACATTACCTGCATGTGGATAACGGTGTAAACTGCACTCCTCTGTCTTTACACTCTCGAATGATGCGTGCCTTTACGTTTCTGCAAATGTCTAACACCCTGGAAATAAAGTAAATTGCAGAATAAAAAAAAACAAACAGAATTGCCAAATGACATTCAAGTTTCACAACAAAATCACATCCTAAACTGTGACATTTGTGTATTTAAAACATAATAGTTACATGTATAGGGAACTCACATTAAAAATTATTCAAATTCAGAAAAAGGCCAGAAAAGGGGAGCAAGAGGAGAGACTGACTAACATGATGCCCATTGTGGGAGAGGTTCCCACTGGTGTGGAAATGGCCGCCAGTACTAAGCATGTGCAGCCATGTGTGGAGAGTGGAGGATGGGGAGGAGGATGGGTAATGAGCCAGGCACATATGCTCGCCTCAGTGCCTGATCTCTTGGTCTCTCCCGTCAGGCATGTTACACAACATGGAGCTCTGTGTGCTCCTGGTTGTTGTTGATGTTGTATGTGTCTGTGTGCGTCTGTGACAAAATGATGATGAAACCATGTAGAAAATGCAGAAACTCACCACATGTGGATGTGAGATAAACATGTGGCTCACATTGCATTTCCTCACACAGATAGGACTCTCCTGGTGTGTGTGTGTGTGTGTGTGTCACTAATGGCGTGTTTGTAGGCTGAGGAGTCAACGTTTCCGCCAACACAGAGGCAGTTAATGTGGGGAGGGAGAAGGCAAGCATGAAGGTGAATGTCAAAGACAGAGGCAAAGAGAAATAAACTAGAGGAGGAGAAACAGGAGAAAGAGGAAGAAATAGGACTATCTTAGGACAAACTGTGTGGGAGGTGAATAAGGAAAAATGTTTACAGCTATTTAAATTAAACTGAGAGAAGCCTACAGCTCATATCAGTGTATTTACCTGTCCCAAGGCACAGAGGTTTCAAAAGACTCCCCGATCACATAATAGTCCATCCCCAAGTCCTGCTCAGAAGACAAAATTAGCATTAGCAGGCTGGTAGGTTAACGGTCACTGAATTAATTTCATAGACTGAGTAAAAGAAGGTATATTTATATGAATACTAGAAACCAGGTCAAAGGGGGGGGGGGGGGGGGGGGG